>NC_083096.1:165889605-166116133 GCF_949774975.1 Lagenorhynchus albirostris | reverse complement strand
TATTTTCCATCACCTGGAATAAACCATTGTTTACATTTTGACATTTGTTTCCAGCGTCTTCTTTATGAATATGCAGTTTAAAATTCCTTAATATAGGGCTTCCCTGGTGGCGCAGTGGTTGAGAGTCTGCCTGCCAGTGCAGGGGACACGGGTTCGAGCCCTGGTCTGGGAGGATCCCACGTGCCGCGGAGCAACTGGGCCCGTGAGCCACAATTACTGAGCTTGCGCGTCTGGAGCCTGTGCTCCACAACAAGAGAGGCCGCGATAGTGAGAGGCCCGCGCACCGCGATGAGGAGTGGCCCCCACTTGCCACAACTAGAGGAGGCCCTCGCACAGAAACGAGGACCCAACACAGCCATAAATAAATAAATACATAAAAATTAAAATTCCTTAATATAGGAATGCACTGTCTTTTTTTTTTTTTTTTTTTTTTTTTGCGGTACGCGGGCCTCTCACTGCTGTGGCCTCTCTCGTTGCGGAGCACAGGCTACGGACGCGCAGGCTCAGCGATCATGGCCCACAGGCCCAGCCGCTCCGCGGCACGTGGGATCTTCCCAGACCCGGGCACGAACCCGCGTCCCCTGCATCGGCAGGCGGACTCTCAACCACTGCGCCACCAGGGAAGCCCCTGCACTGTCATTTTTTTAAAGAAAAAAATTAGAATTTACAAAGAAAGCTGAAGTTCCTGTTCACCTCCACTCACTATCCCAACTCTCTGCCCCTCTCCCTAGAGAAAGTCACTTTTCAGTCCTTTCATTAAAAAAAAAAAATTTCTCTTATTACATATGTTTGAAGATACAGAAAACCCACAGTTCTGTTTGATATGTTGCAAAAACCGTATTATGTTGTATACATTATTCTACAACTGTTTTTACTTAATAGATTTTGAACTCTATGTACGTCTCTGCATATATAGATCTAATTTAGTCCTTCTAACAGCAATATAGTGACTCATTATGAATACGGGCCTTATTTTATTTATACTTTCCCTATTCATGGCCAGTGAGCTGTTTTCAAGGGTTTGTTATTAGATATGGTCGTGCAATGGACAGCCTTCTTGAATACATGTGCAAGTATTTCTCCAGGGTAGAAACCAAGAAAGAGAATTGTCAGGGCACAGGGTATGAATATTTTCGGTTTTACTAGATAAGGACAAATCGAGAGAATCCATTTCCCCACAACCCCACCAATCCTTGACGTTGTCTTATATTATTCCTTCCCTACATTTTTTTAAATGAGACGAATGAGGCCTGGGGCTGTACTGCTTTCTCACAGTCATGAAACAGGCTAAGTTCAGGGTCAAGGCTAGACCCCTCCTCAGCTGGTACCCGAGGCACAATTTTGCACCACGCCGTATTGCCCCTGTTAGCTCTCCCTGGAAAATCCAGGAAAGACCCCAGTGTAAGGGGGGTGGGCGGGGACGGCATGGCTAAAATTCTCCAGCATGGTGATTATACTGTGAGTAGAAATGATTGCAAATCCTCCCAGAAAATGGCTTCGCCCTGCAGATCTTTTCTCCCACCCGAGGCAGTTTCTACCTGCAGTTTTCAGAGCTGAACACAAGGATGGTGATTGGCTCTTCCTCGGCCGACACAGGGTGGGACCAGAAATGGCGTCTCCAGCAGCCTGTTTTTTCAGGGCAGCAGCTCCTCTGGGAGGAGGGGGCGGCCAAGCCTCGCCGGGCTTGTGGAGCCCACAGTGGCCGCCCTGAATCCGGGCAGAGGCTCGCCAAGCCGGACCGCAGCATCCAGCACCAAGCCCTGGCGACACCTCCCTGCCACTTGCAGCACCTCGGAGAGGGTGGGCTGCCTCTGGCGGGGCCTGCAGCCGGCGGCCGAGGGGCTGGAAGGGGGCGAGAGCCGCCGAGAACGGCACAGAGGAGATTTCACCGGGACCTCCCAGCCGCGCCCACCGAAGCACGGGCAGCGGCCGTCTGCCGTTCGCTTTGAGGGAGCAATGGAAGGCTGGGCCGGCACTTCTCTCTCCCCAGCCTCCGATCAGGGTGTCAGCTCCGCGAAAGGGACCTCCAGGGAGGGCGACGACTAAACTCTGCTTGGGCTCCTCCGAGAGGCATCCGGTGAAGCTGGGTGAGGTCCCGGACCCCAGCCCCTCTTAAGAGCCAGTCCTGGCGTGGGGTGTTTCTCCCCAGGAGCTGGTGTGGCCAGATTTCCTTTTTCCTCCCCAAGGCAGGAAAGATCAGTGGGATAATTTGAGGGAAAGAACAAAGCTGGCACCGCCCAGGCCACTTAAAGAGCCTGGAAGGCTCCCTTCCCCTCACAGTTGGGATTACTTGGAGGGCTGGAATTTTTTGTTAATTTTCCTTATCAAAAGTTTCTTCTTAGCTACCACCTTTTGAGCCCTTGCTATGTGCCAAGCACTGTACTAGGTATATTATCTCATTTCCTCCTCATGAAAACTCTAAGACATTACAGGTTCAGAGAGGATGAGTAATTTCACGCACACAGTGGCAAAACGGGGATTAGGAATTTCTCCCAGATCCTGTTTTTTAATTTATTTTATTTAAAAAAGTATTAAAAAGTAACTATTTGCTTACTTTTGGTAATCCTTTTGAAAAAATAACACTGCAAACATCACCATACTATTTTTACTCAGTGGGAGGAGTGAACAGGACACTGTATTGCTGGTGAGAGTGTAAATAGGTAACACTTTTCTGGAAAGCAGTTTGGCCATTTGAATCAAGAGCTTAAAAAACTGTCCACACCCTTTAATGAGGAAATGGTCACTCTCTGCAGAGATAGCAATAACTATCAATATGTAAAATGCATATTCCCTAGGACCCAGCAATTCTGCTTAAAGGAATCTATTCTACAGATGGATGCACTAACACATGGAGAACATGGTATATACGGAAGGACATTCATTACTGCACTGCTTGAATAGCAACAGATGGGAAACAACCTAAAAATGTACCAATGTACCAATTGATTAACCATTTCCATTTAAGGAAATTCTATGTAGTATTTCTAGAAAATAGGGCAGTTCTCTATTTTACATATGGAACAATCATCAACAAATATTAAGTGAAAAGAGAAAAAAGTATGTATATGATGTGCTACAAGTTTTATATGGAAAGAGGAATATATATATAAAAAATTTTTTTTTCCAGAAGAAAGATACACAGACAGGTAATAGTGTTGCCTTTAAGAAGGAAAACCACAGCTGAGGGACCAATTAGGAGAAAGACATTTTTTTCATTGTGTAATCTTTAGTACCTTTGGAACTTTTACCATGTGTATGTATTAGCAATTCAAAATTCAACTTAAAAAAATAGATTCACTAAAATTCCTACCTCTAGACCCAGTAATTCTCCTTTCGGGAATGTAGCTTAAGAAAATTATTAGATTTTACACAAAGGTTTATGCAAAAAGATATTCACTGAGGTGTGATCATAGTGAGAAAAATGTAGGCAACTTAAAAGTCCAACAACGGGGGACTTCCCTGGTGGCACAGTGGTTAAGAATCCACCTGCCAATGCAGGGGACACGGGTTCAGTCCCTGTCCGCGAAGATCCCACATGCTGCGGAGCAACTAAGCCCGAGCACCACAACTACTGAGCCTGTGTGCCACAACTACTGAGCCTGCGTGCCTAGAGCCTGTGCTCCTCAACAAGAGAAGCCACCACAATGAGAAGCCCACGCGCTGCAACGAGTAGTCCCTCCTCACCGCAACTAGAGAAAGCCCGTGAGTAGCAACCAAGACCCAACGCAGCCAAAAATAAATAAATAGATTTATTTTTTTTAAAAAGTCCAACAACAGAGAAAAGAAAATTATGGTATGTACATATAATACTGTCATAAAATCACAGAAAGGGTGTTTACAAAAATATTTTAGTGACGTAGGAGAATGCTTATAGCATTACGTTTTTAAAAAAACCAGGTGGAAAATTATCTATGCAATATGCTCTGATCACTGTAACAATAGCAGGCATAGACAATAATTGCCGAAAAGTAGACAGTCATAACTGCTGGGTGGAGGGACTGTGAGTGACTTTGTTCCCCCCTATATAGCTTTGTATACTTACCCACTTTTTTGCAATGGGCATCTATGTCTTAGATAATCTTTAAAAAACAAAATTTAAGAATAAATCCCCACCGTATTTAGAAAAATGAAAGATATACAGACATAGTAACCCAACAATTCTACTTCTAGAAATAAACCCTGCATAAATAGATGCACAGGCTTGCAAAGTGTTATTATTAATAACAAAAGATCATAAACAACGCAAGCATCTATCGAAGGAGACCACTTAAATAAGTACAGAACATCCATAATGCAGAATATGAAGCAGCAGTTATGGAGAATGGGGTAGGTAAACCAACATTAAAAAAAATCTGCAGAGTAACATATTATTGTGGCAGGGAAAGCAACTTGGAGAACAATATGGATGTTATGACTGCATTTATGCTGAAGAAAGGAAAGCTGAAACTCTGTGTTTGGACATAAATATATGAAGGACATTAAATTGTTAACAGTAACTGCCTCTGGCGAAGGGAATACACTAAAAGAACACTTTTCCTTTTGACTCTACATTTATCTGTGGTGTTTGCATCTTTTATAAAATGTGTTCTCATAGCATTCGTGTGATTTAAAAAATAATAATAACAGGGGCAAAAGTACAAGCATAGAGAAAGATCTGAAAAGATACACAACAAAATTATCAGTAGGTTCCAGCAGGGATGAGGGATTGGGACTTAAGGTGATGGGCCATTTTCTCAGTGTACTTTATATACCTTGGCATTGACATTTTCTTTAATTATGCCCACCCATGAACTACCTCCATAATTAAAACGGCAATATCAAAAGCCCTCCTGGTAGGCAGTAGCCTCTGCATTTCCCCAGCTCTCTGCTGTCCCTCCACACTAGGGCTCTATTCTCAGGTGACCACCCTGCTCACGTGCAATGCCCAGGAGTGCAAAGCCCCAGATGACACCAGGACACCAGCCTCGTTTCTCCTCTGAGGAAACCGAGACGCTGAGACACGACCTCCTAGCCGCTCTGCAGGGAAAGTGGACTTGGGCGATCTGGATCCCAGGCCCCCTCTCTCCTACCTTCAATTTCCAGAAATAACCCATAGGAGGGGAGAGCCAGGACTCTTTCCTCCTGGTTAGGGAGGACAGGGCTTGAAGCCACAAATTAATGATATCAGTGTAGTGTCAAATGAGGGAACAATAAACCCCATCATTTACCGAGTTCCCTCTGGGCTCAGCTTCAAGCTCCTTTCCCAGACAATGGCTGGTCACAGCCCCTGCCAGGTTTTCCAGAGAGACAGCAACAGAGCACAGGGCCAAACTGGCCTCTGGTGGCGAACACTCTGGGATTCACCTCCAATGACTTATCCCCTCCAAAGAGGGAGCTTGGGGACCCTCCCGGGTCCCAGGAGCTCAGCGCTGGAAGGTCTGTTTGCTCCAAAAGCTGAGCAGGAGACAACTGTGGGGCAGCGGGAGGGCACTGGCCTGGAAGCAGAAAACTGGGGCTTCAGGAGCCAGCGCTGCCATGTCTCCTTTTGTGACCCTGGCAACTCACCAGATCCTGCGAGTCTGGATGTTGGGGGGCAGACAGGAACCTCTGTATCTGGGGGAGAGAGGGCGGTGCCGAGCCCCTCCCCCACCGTGGCTGTCTCAATCCTAGATGTTGGTGAAGCTGCTGGTCCCTCTTCCCGCGCAGCTGCTGCCTGTCTGTCTCCATGGCAACCAAGCCAAAAGACTAATTTGCCAGGGTCCAGGCTCCGGAGCTTACCTTGGAGCTGGGTTTTAGTTTGCCTTTCTGGAAACCAGTCAATTGCCACTCCCTGCCTCTGACAGCATCCTCTAGCCATTGCATGGGCGGCACCCTGGGCCAGCTAGATAAAAACACACTACTTATCCTTTATAAATCTTATCCCCTTGGAGAGAGGAAAGACAGCCTTTACGCCCAGTGGCCTTGTAATCACTGGTGATTTGTGTTTCAGAGACCCCGTCCCTCTCCCTAGTTGCTCTGGGCTGCTAGTAGGGATTTGCAAAAAGAGATGGCTTAAGGGACAGGTCACTTGCACCCAGGTCCCCAGTCTTACCCCTTTCCATTCCCTCAGGCTCCTCACTGCTCTTTGCTGGCCTATGGCTGGGTCCAGGAGGCCTACTGTCGCCTGTCTGGTTCTCAGAAGCCTGAAACATAAAAAATCTTGATGATCACCTTTCTCAGAACATCACGGAGGGTCAGGCAGGTGTTCAGAGGTTTACAGACCTCTCCCTTAGGCATAGTAAAATTTGCCTAACCTCCTAATTTGCCTGGCTTCCTCCAGGGCCATTTTTAATTGGACAGCTATCTTTTTCTATCTGTGCTCCGACACCCTGGCTATAAGCTTCCTAGAGGACAGGGATTATATGGCTGCCTCTTCCCAGGATCCAGCCCACTGCCTTGTACACAGCAGGTGGGTTCCTGAACACCTCAATAGCACAGAAGTACCTTTATGCACCAACCAAAAAATCTGACTTGAGTCAAGGGACTTGTTCTAGGCCTAGCCCTGCAGTTAACTTGCTGTGCGGCTTTGAGCAAGTCTGTTGCCTTTTCTGGGCCTCACTCTCCCTATCGGTGAAGTAAGTTGGACTTGTGATCACTAAAGTCTCCACTCTCTCTGTCTCAGGGAGAAATCCACAAAGCTCTCGTAGGGGAAATTGGATCAAAATCAAGATAAATTAAGGAAGAGAAAAAGTCATGAAATGGCAGCTACAGACTGTAATGTCACAACTGAAAAGGGCTCGGAGAATAGACAATGCAGTCTATGCAGATTAAATACCATCCAGGAGGTGAGCTCTGGAAAGCTGAGTACCTGCCCCACGCATAGTACCCCTGAGGAAGGTGTCCTGAGGAGTTCTCTCTGCATAAGGTTGTAGTGGATTATGATTAAAACCAATTCTGCTTGAACCAAGGATGGGATGACCTGATGTATGCCGGGCCCGAGTATGGAAACCAACTCGTACCACGGTGGCTGGGCTCAAAACTCTGCCTGATGGGGCGTTACATCGGTCAGAAGCAAACTAATACAACTGGACCCTCTGTCTCTCAGGAACCACCAACCACCAACACAAGGTGCTCATGGAGAGGGTGCGACCCTGGAGCTCAGGTTGTAATCTGAATAGCTCAGCACTGACTTGGAAGGTTAGGGATCCAGAGCATGTCCAGCTAGTAGCTGAGATTGTTTCCTAAAAATCTCCCCTCTCCCCGTGGAATCTCATGACGAAGTTCCGTCGCTGAATTTTATTTACGTGGGCTTCTTCCTGCAGCCAATACACACAGACATACACACCTAAGAGAACCCCAGGGTGATCGCTAGGCTCCATCCCAACAATGAGAAACAGCCACTACACTTCCCTCTGATACCCTGTGCTCCAGCTACACTAAACTATACTCCCCCATGCCATGTGCACATGGTTTCCTCTGCCCTTCCCCCTCCATCCCCACCCCTAGAACCCTCCTTCTCATTCTCCTTATGTGGAACCTTCTCTGGCTCTAATTGTTGCTCACGGTACCACTCTCTAAACTTCATAGCACCTCTGGACACCTCAGTAAAAGGTCTCCCCAATTGTGGACATCTTTTTAAAAGCCCTCACGTCTATGTGCCAATTATTTGTTTAGATCTGTGTCTCCTCCCTTTGAATTTCTCATAGCCTGGGGATTTTCTTGGGTCCCCAGTACTTAACACAGTATCTAACACAGGGGAAGTATTCAATAAACAATTTTCCAGCATTGAGTGAATGAATGAAAGAAACAATCTGAGGGCCGCCAGCCCTCATTTTTGTGTGAAGATGTTCAGAATCATGCCTTGCACTTGTTAGCATGTTTTTAAGACTCTCAAAGCATTTCTGACATTGTTTGTTACTTTGTTTCTCATCATACCCAAGAGGTAGGCAGGGAGAGGAATATGACTCCCTTTGGTAGACAAGGACTCCAAGATGCTGAGAGGTACAGTGACCTGCTCAAGGTCACAGGAGAGATGGCACAGAGTCATAGGAGAGTTCTGACCTCCTGACTCTGGAGCTGGGGCTCATTCCACTGCCACCACTGGCTTCCTCATGTCCCACATGAAAAGGGGTGTCAGGAAAGGGAAGAGAGCTTCAGGCTAAGGATGCTTTGGTCCTTTGCGGGGAACCTTTCCTTCTTAGCAAAAGCCCAAATCCACAGCCCAAGGAAGAAGTCATCTGAAACTGTGGAAGCACTGGGCCCAGAGCCAGCAGAGCTGGGCTCCAGTCTTGGGGTTTCCACTTTCTAGCTATTTGATCTTGGGTATGTCATTTACTTTCTCTGAGCCTCAGTTCCTAAGAAGTGGCACGTGTCTTCTTCACAGGGCGATTATAGAATCTGTGGCCATCCAGGGCGTAAGAGAATTTATTCTCTGTTTCATACGCATATGAGGGGAAAGACGAAAGTGACATGGCAAATACAAGGCACGGTGGACAAGGCCTCAAGTTCAGACCTGTGCCAGGACATGGCCTCGGAGCTCTATGTTTCAGCAGAAGTCACCGGCACAAGCTGCCCTCTGTCATATCATTCCTGCCTTTCCTGTCACTGCCCTATAGCCAGCTGGGGAAAGGGCAGGGTAAAGGGTTTCACTTCAGTCTAAACCTGCAAAAAGGCATTTTCCTAAATTCCTTGACCTCGTAAAAATGATCTACTTACTGGTAGGTAACAGATTCACCAGATTCCGGCCAGCAGCCTCTTCCCAGATTACCCTTTGGCCATTTTGCTACTTATTTTCCCCTCTAAGAGGTGGGTGGGAGGTCTGTAACATACCAGTCCCGACCCTGCTGGTCTTCATTGGGGTAGGGGTTGGTAGGCACAGGGCCTTAGGGACAATTACTTTTATTAAGGCTCCAGAAAAGCCACCCTCACCTCTTCAGTTATTCAAATATTATAAGGCCTTGCAGAGCATAAAATGAAATGGCTGACTACCGCGACATTTTATACCCTCTCCCTGGAAATAGCCAGTTGCTACCTGCTATTTTTTTTTTTTTATGTTCCCATTATTAAGGTCATGAGTTCAGGCTTTGTTCCCACACAATTAACTTCACCTAGAGACAGGGAGATCTATTCCAAAGCTATAGACAGTGCCGTTCCTATTGTACTGTTTGGTAAATATTTACTTGCCTGTCCTATCCACAAAATAAACTCCTCAGAGGTGAGAAATCTGCTTTATTCAAGTATTTCCAGTAACTGGCACAGTGCCTAGCACATGGTAGACATTTAATAATTATAGCACCGTTTATTGTATACTGTGCTAGGCACCTTCTTATGTATCATCTCATGTATTCCTTACAACAACTCTACAAGGTAGAAATATTATCATTCCCATTTTACAGATGTGGAAACTGAGGCTCAGAAAGGCAAAGTAACTTGTCTAGGACAACACAGCTAGGAAATCGCAGAATCAGGATTGCATAGAGGATGACTAGCTTCAGAGTCTGTTTTCCTGCCATTTTTGTAGTTGGCTCAATGCCATCCACCTCCACTGCTGGAACCCTTTCCTGCATAGTGCCACTTCTCCAGCTGAGAGGCAGAGGCTGCCTCTGATCCTCTCTCCTGTATTCCTGACTCTCTCTGGGGCCCTTACCCTTGGCTTTCCCAGTTACCTTCAGTTCTCTCAAAGCAGAATGGGCCACTTATCCTTTTTCCTTTCCTTATACCTGATGTCTGCAATGGTGGGGCAAGGATTTCTTAGTACAAGTGCATGGAGCCTGACTGAAAAGGAAAAATTCACACTGATTAAAATGATGAGGCAGTCAAGGGACACTTCAGGATCCTGTCGGTCCTCAGGGAAGCCTCACATCCTAATCTGGACCAAGTCACTGACTCCCTCCCCAGTGGGGCTGATGTGATTGTCTGTTCAAATGATGACAATAATGCTGACCCTTTTCATGGGAAGGAGGAGGAGAGGAAGTATGTGGGAAGAGTTAAAGCTCGGAAGAGAGAAGATCAGAGATGAAAAAACATGAGTTTCAGGCTGAATTTAGAGTATGACATCATTCTTTTTAGAAGTCGTGTCTCTTTTAATTCATGTTTATGAAACTGCTTTTTGGAGTTCCTTGAATTCCTCATTTTGCTAATTTTCTATCTCCTATAACAAGAGTCAAAAAAAGGGGCGGCTTGAGTCCAGCGGGTGCTTAGATTCAAGCCTTTGCAGGAGAAACTAGAGACTCAAAGGCTCACAAAGCCCTCTTACCCTCACCAAGGAATGAAAGGTGGTGACAGCAGGAGGAACTGGTGACAGCTTGGAAGGTGGCTTTGGCTAGCTGCAGGTATAGGAGGATTTTCGGTGGGAGACAAACAGGTCTTAGGAGGGGGTCTCACTGAGCTAGGGAGGGGTCCTTCAACACCCGTGTATTCCCTCAGGCCCACGTGTGGGCCGCTAAAGCAGACACTGTCGTCTCAGGGCTTGTGGGCTCAGCACAGATGAAAATGGTATTTAACAGAAGAGGGAAAAATGTATTCAACACCCAACCTAGTTATGATTTAGATGCAGCCCGTGGGCAGAATAGCAATGAGCTCTTATTTTAAGCAAGTGGTAGAGAGATGAAAGGAGATCAAGTGTGTTGAATCAACCCAGGTTTTTGCAATCAGTGAACTAGATTGGAGACCACACCCTTCTCAGAGAGAGAGAGAAGAGAGAAATATGAGGAGTCTTTCTTACAAATGAAGAGCTTCTCTTTTCAGAGAGGAGTGTTCATATTGCTGCAGAGTGACTTTCATCTAAATCATCCCTGGAGAAAATTTATACCCCATCGTGGTGCAGAACTCAGGAAGGGAAGGAGACTCCAGCCCCACTCCTTGGTCCTTCAGACCCAAGAGAGACCCTCCAAAAGTAGGAGAACCCTGGACTGAATGGACTCTCGTTGTCATCTAGCAAATGCTATGACAGTGGTTCCCACGTATAGTTTTGGTGCCAGATCCTTTATATATATTATTTCATTCCAACATCATGATAAAGTAGGTACTTTTACTTGCATTGCTGTAAATGGACAAACTAAAGCTCAGGGTAAGTGTATAGCCCAAGGTCACACAATAAAAAGGACAGAGCCAAGATCTGAACTTAGGCCTGTCTGACCCCCTAAACCCACATTTTCTCTGCTACACCACAGAGATCTTTGCTCAATTGCCACTTCTCAGTGAGGCCTTCTCTGACCACCCAGAGTAAACCACACACTGCCTCCTTCCTGGGGCTCTCTATGCCCCATCCCTATTTTCTTTCTTTCTTTCAAGGTTTTTTTTTGATGTGGACCTTTTTTTTTTTAAGTCTTTATTGAACCTGTTACAATATTGCTTCTGCTTTATGTTTTCTTGGGTTTTTTGGCCACAAGGCATGTGGGATCTTAGCTCCCCGAGCAGGATTGAACCCGCACGCCCTGCATTGGGAGGCGAAGTCTTAACCACTGGACCACCAGGGAAGTCCCCCTATTTTCTTTCTCTTCTCAGCACTTAAAAGCATCTGGCCTACTGTATCTTTACTTGTTTATTTGCTTACTGTCTGTTTCCTTCCCATACAACCTCCACTCTAGGAAGGCAAAGATCTTTATCCATATCCCTAGTGCCTTGGAACAGGGTCTGGAAAATGAGTGAATCATTCAGTGAATAAGCGAATGTTGAATAACCTCTTGCCTGACTTTCTGTTGGAAAGTGGGCAGAAATACATTCCACTTTTGATAAAAAGCAACCCAATGGTCCTTTAGAAAACCTGAAGGTTCTAGACTCCGACAGAATAAACAGACAGCGGGCCTGCTTTTTGGAAGAAAGGGCATTTATAGGAGAAATTGGCATCCAAGCTGTCAAAGTGGGTGAGATGCAGATACGAGGTGCTGGTTCACAAGCTAATTTGAGTGCACACAGGGATCTGTGTATAAGAAAATAAAACAGGTAACTAGAGATGCTGGGCGGACAACAGAGCTCAGTCTCTAGGAAGAACCAACAAAGCCATTCCACAGCTTTGGTATGGATCGTGTGTGTGCTTGTTGCCAATAACTTTTTCTTCATTTAGGAAGATAAGGGGGGGGTGGGGTGTGCAGATAAGACTTCCCTGCAGCACAGACACTGACTGTACCAGAGAAGAGATTTATGAAGTCACTTTTATTTATTTATTTTTTTGGCCATGCCACCAGGCTTGCGGGACCTTAGTTCCCCAACCAGGAATCCAACCCAGGCCCCAGCAGTGAAAGCGCCGAGTCCTAACCACCAGACTGTCAGGGAATTCCCACAAAGTCACTTTAAAGCAGTAGTTCTTTAACTTGCCCCAACTGATAACTTGGGGAAGTTTCTTAACCTCAGGGGGGATTAAATGAGATAATGTATGTAAAACCCTCACTACCAGGCCTGGAACCTGGGGACCACATGACATTCACTATTAAATTAATATCCTTTTCTGAAAATCCGATAAACACAACAAACTCTCCAGAAAAATGCACATTTGACCATACACTCAAAATTTTGCATACAATTTCAGAGGGGATCGGAGCCTTCCAGAGGGCCACTGAGCCAGGGGTTAAGGACAAGTGCCTTAAAGAAACAGATGGTTTCCCAGGCCAACAAGATTTGGCTATAACTCGCTAGAATATATTCACACAACTAAAGAGACAATGTAGTGTATAGAACAGGGCTTAGTAAACCTTGGGAGCACAGAAGTGGAGAGTTACAGAGGCAAACATAGGATGTCCCCACTCGAGCACTACATACTAAGTGAAGGGTGCCCTGGCCCAGGAACCCATTTGTGTGTCCCTGGTGGCAGTGGTTTAGCCCTACTATAGAGACGTGTGTAGCAGGCCTTGGCCTGATATCTTGAACATTTTGATCATGTCACGTAATTCCCCTGGCTCTGACTGCACCCATATCACCAATCGATCTTCTGATTATAACATGGCTCTGCCAGTGGAGGGTCTACGGGGAGAGAAAGGAGAGTCTAGTCCCCTCCACTTACATTTCTCATTGTAAATTAGTACATGGGCATTCAGGGTTTGTAGAACAGTCTGTGAGTATGGCTAATCCCTCCTCCTCTGCTGACATACAGATCAGTTTTCCATGCCCATGCAGCTTCTTGGGTGATAGCCAATAAACCTCAATGTGCTGTGATTGAGAGCTCTTATTTCTACTCAATTTTCTTTTGAGTAATTTCTCTCTTAGGAATCTACCCTAAGGAAATAATTAGGAGTTGAGATGTACACATGTACATACAAAAGATGTCGACCAAAAAAAAAAAAAAAAAAGATGTCGACCATAGTGGATTTTCAAAAACTTTTTATTTTGAGTTAATTTTTAGATTAACATTCAGTTTTACAGAATAATATTGAGAGATTCCATATACCCTTCCCCAGTTTAACCCAGTGGTAACTGTCTTAGTCTGTTTGGGCTGCTAGAACAAGAATACCACAGACTTGGTGGTTTAAAAAACAAACCCTTATTTCTCAGAGTTCTGGAGACTGGGAAGTCTAAGACCAAGGCACCAGCAGATTACATGTCTAATGAGAGCCCCTTTCCTGGTTCATAGATGGCTATCTTCTCACTGTGTCCTCACATAGTAGAAGGGGAGGAGGAACTCTCTGGTGTCCTTTTTATAAGGGCACTAATCCCATTCATGAAGACTCTTCCCTCCTGAATATCCTCCTAATCATCTCCAGAAGGCCCCACCTCCAAACACCATCACAACGGGGATTAGGTTCAACATATGAATTCTGAGGAGACAAAAACATTCAGTCTATGGCAATAATATCTTGTATAATCATAATCAAGGAATTACCATTCAAACAATCGACAGATTTCACTATTTTGTGTGCACTCATTTGTGTTTATTTAGTTCTATGCAATTTTATCACATGTAGATTTGTGGGATCACCACCATAGTCAAGACAGAATAGTTCCATCACAAGAAATGACGTTAATTTTTACAGTAAAAACAACTTCAGCATCCAGCATTAGGAGATTGCTTACATAAATTATAGTACAGTTACGGAGTAAAATATTATTCACTCATTTAAAATGGTGAATACATAAATATTATAAAATGTAAAGATTGTTTAGTATGGGAAAATGTTTATAAGACACAAAGTTTTATGTATAATATATATATTTTAAAGTAAGTGTTAGGACTTCCCTGGTGGTCTAGTGCAGGGGTCCCCAACCCCCAGGCCTCGGACTGGTACAGGTCCGAGGCCTGTTAGGAACCGGGCCGCACAGCAGGAGGTGAGTGGCGGTCAAGCTAGCGAAGCTTCATCTGCCGCTCCCCATCACTCCCCATCGCTCCCCATTGCTCCCCGTCGCTCCCCATCACTCCCCGTCACTCCCTATTGCTCGCATTACCGCCTGAACCACCCCACCCCACCACGCATCCATGGAAAAATTGTCTTCCACAGAACTGGTCCCTGGTGCCAAAAAGGTTGGGGACTGCTGGTCTAGTGAGTAAGAGTCTGCACTCCCAATACAGGGGGCCCAGTTTCGATCCCTAGTCAGGGAACTAGATCCCACATGCATGCCGCAATTAAGAAGTCCACATGCCACAGCTAAGAAGTCCACATGCCACAACTAAAAGATCTTGCGTGCCTCAACTAAAGATACAGCATGCCACAACTAAGACCCAGCGCAGCCAAAATAAATACATAAAATAAATTAAATAAATATTTTTTAAATATAAATTTATTTTATATATTTATTTTTGGTTGTGTTGGGTATTCATTGCTGCATGCGGGCGTTCTCTAGTTGCAGCGAGTGGGGGCTACTCTTCGTTGCGGTGCATGTGCTTCTCATTGCAGTGGCTTCTCGTTGCAGAGCACAGGCTTTAGGTGCACGAGCTTCAGTAGTTGTGGCACGCGGGCTCAGTAGTTGTGGCGCACAGGCTTAGTTGCTCCGCAGCATGTGAGATCTTCCCAGACCAGGGCTCAAACCCATGTCCCCTGCATCAGCAGGTGGACTCTTAACCACTGCGCCACCAAGGAAGCCAATAAATAGTTTTAAAAAATAAAAAATAGGGTTTTCCTGGTGGCGCAGTGGTTGAGAGTCCACCTGCCGATGCAGGGGACACGGGTTCGTGCCCCAGTCCGGGAAGATCCCACATGCCACGGAGTGGCTGGGCCCGTGAGCCATGGCCGCTGAGCCTGTGCGTCTGGAGCCTGTGCTCCGCAACGGGAGAGGCCACAACAGTGAGAGGCCCACATACCACAAAAAATAAATAAATAAATAAATAAAATAAAAAATAATGTAATTGTTGAGGAATACTTGAAGGAACTATGCTAGAAGTTTCTAACACTATCTTTTGATGGTAGAGTATGTTGTGCTTTTCCTCTGTTTTATTTTTCTGTATTTTTCAAAATTTTCTATAATAAGCATCTATTATGGACTGAGTGTTTGTATCTTCCCCCCGAATGTTGAAGCCCTAACTCCCAATGTGATAGTATTTGGAAGTGGTGCCTTTGGGAGGGTTATCAGGTATAGACAGGATCATGAGTGTGGAGTCCTCACGGTAGAATTAATGATTTTATAGGAAGAGAGAGAGAGAGATTGCTCTCTCTCTCTGCCATGTGAGGACACAGAGAGAAGGCAGCTGTCTGCAAGCCAGGAAGGGCCTCACCCAGAAGCAAAGCAGCTGGCACCTTCATCTTGGACTTCCAGCCTCCGCAACTGCGAGAAATAAATGTCTGTTATTTGAGCCTCTCACCCTACAGTACTTTGTTATGGCAGCCTGAACTGACTAAGACAGCATCTTTTAATCAAGAATGGGGTTGCTGGGCAGGGGGAGGTGTGGGAAAATACATGGGTCGGGGGGAAAGGGGAAATCAAAACAAAAAACATAACTAAATAAAAATAGCGATTCAAGGCTAAAACCCTAAAGTGAAGAGGGACTGCTCTCTGGGCAGGCAATTGTTCTGTTTACACCTGGGCTCCAGCCCCGGGATCCAGGGGCTGTGGCCTCTTTTCCCAGCCACCCAAAGAAGTTTAGAGGAAGTCTTACAGGCTCTGCAGCTCCCAAGCTTAAACTGGGTGCAGCAGGAAATTGAGGGCATCCTCTGGGCCTCAGCTTTATTTATCAAAAACAAGGAGGCTAGAGAGACTGAGTGGCAAGGGCTGGGGCTGGGGGCTGGGAGTGGAAGCAGCCAGGTAGCTCACCCTTGCCTGTTCCACACTCACCTTCCAGATCTGCAACCCAGGAGGGAGAGGAAGGGGGTGTGGGGAGTGAGACAAAGGATGGGTGGAGCGTCTGCTCAGGCCAACTGCTCAGGCAGTGACCTGTGGGAGACAAATGAGGGCAGAGTCTGGGCCTGGAATCTGTCCTGCCCCGGCGTAAGCCTAATCTGCCAGGAGACCGTGCCCTATCTGATAAGAGTACTGGCCTGAGAGTCAGCCATCTGAGTTTCAGTCTAACTGTGCTTCAAAGCAGGGCAGTGTGGCTAAGCCAATTGATATGGCGGACATTTTGACATGGGAGACATTTTGATAGAATTGAGTCAAAATATAAAATTACCATTTAAATACTATCAAGTCGCTTATAAAAGACACATCCAACCCTTACTTTCCATCTGATGCTCACCCTACCCCTGACTTTCACTCCATCATTAACCTTGACTCCATTCCTGACTTCTACCATGTCTCTGAGCCCCTCTCTGTCCTTGATTTCCAAGGGTGAGCGCTGGCATTGCCTGGGGCTCAGAGTGCAGTTGAGGATGTCTGCTTAACATGTGTCACTTGACAGTAAAAAATATATACAAATTTAACGATTTGGTTTTTAGGGTAAATTTCCCCAGATGAATAGTGCTACTTCCATGCATCCGTGGTTGAAGGGCTGCTTTAAAATCTGCTAAAGGTATTGGAAGTACTTTCTAAACAAAGTGAGAGATCTTAGGGAGGATTCCCAAGTGAAAAAGCCAGAGGTCCCAGAAGAGAAAGAAACGACTCCATCTGGGAATGAAATACCCTAGAATCCCTATGAGGATATGGGTGTCCATCTGCCTGGAATTCTGCCCTTTGGGAGGTTGCCTGCCCTTTTGCCATCCCATGGTTCTGTGAACAGTCAGTCACAGTGCCACGCCTGCCCCAGGCATCAGAGGTGGGCCACGGCTCAGGCCTGGCCAATTTCGGTACCTAACTCCTGTCCACAGTGACTGGTCCAAGAGGAGGGTACAGAATCCAAGCAGAGCCAGCCTCCTTCCGTGGCGTCTAACAATATGGTCCCTGGAGAGAACATCTTCAGGATCTTCCTCCAGTATCATGGATCGTAAGGATGAAGGGAATCTGGGGCTGCTGGCAGCCATGTTGCCACCATGCAGTCAGCAACCCCACTTCAAACTTCCTAAGCCGATAAATTCTTTTTGCTTAAACTGGATCAAGTCTGTTTTCTGTCAGTTGCAACGAACAGACCCCTAACACATTATTCCACTCTTTATTTTGGCACTTATGGAGATCCCAAGACTGCCTAAAGAGAAGCCTCTTACTGACAGGCCCTGCCCGCGTGTCAGAGCCCACGGTCAGACCTCCCACTCAGGAAAGAGATCCTCTGTGAAAGGAAAACTTACATGCTTCAGAGGAAACCTAAACCGGCTATCTGTGTATACCAATCAACCAAGTCCTTTATTCATAAATGTCTTTCGATCAAAAAGAGATGCATAACTAGGCACATATTGGTGAAGTTTCTGACCTTTGAGGATAAAGGTCAGCCTCCAAAGTTTCTGGAAATAAAGGACCAAGACTTAGATTGGCATCAGATCTCTTACCTACAATACTGTATGCTGGAAGACAAAAAAGTGAGGTCTTCAAAGTTCTGAGGGAAACAATGAATTTGAACCTAGAATTCTTTCCCCAGCCAAATGAGCATACACAAGATTGAGGTCCTACAAGTTTCCCTCTCACGCTTCATTTCAAAAAAGTACACATAGTCTGAAAAAATGGAAAAGGAATCCCAGCACGAAATGGACCTGAATGGGAGACAGGAACGAGAGAAACTAACCTTAGAGACTTATGAAGGTGGCATTTCATAAACTGAAGAAGAATGAGAAGAGCCTCCGTATTATTAAATCCAGGTGGTGGATTTAAAGGTGTTCCTTGTATTTTTATTTTAGCTTTTCTCTGTTTGAATTTTTTCATAATTTAAAGTTGGAAAAAATAGAAGCACAGGATCAGAGAGAAAAAAAATAACAACACGTATCTATTATGTCAACAGGAAAAAAGAGGCAGTTAAATGCTAAGGTGAATGAAAATATTGGCCATTTAATGTTTTGTTAATAACGTAGGTATTTCCTAATTTACTAGGTTCTACCATCTAGATATTTAAACATATGCACATTAAAAAACGTGATTTGGGGTTGCACAACAACCTGAATGTACTTAATATCACAAAAGTGTACACTTAAAAATGGTTAAAATGGTAAATTTTATGTTATATCTATTTTACCACAATAAAACATTTAATGAAGTGTGATTTTTAAAAATTCAGTATTTTCATTATTTGTAAAAACTCTAGCTGGAGCTTTCTGGGAAGCAATAACTTTTGTTATGAAGAAACATTTATATGCTGCAAGAACCATTTTTGTATGTGTTTCCTTGTACACGGGTATGTGTGAGCAAGGATTTCTTTAGACATACACCACTTGCTGATGGGAGGATATGAGCATCTTCGACTCTATATTTCCAGGGTGGTTGTCCCACCAGAAGGGTAGGAGTGGTCCAATGCTCCGCATTTTTGCCAGCACTCATGTTTTCAGACTTGCACATTTGGGGTGTGACATCTGAGTCTCGCCTTTGTGGAGCAGGGGTAAGCAGCATATGATTTGTCAGCCTGGCTTCAGGGGTCAGGACAGCACCCAGCACCTGGTCCAGCAGTGACACAAGCAGGTATGATGTTGGTTGCATTGCATTGGCCAGGGACATTTGTCCCGTGGGAAGTGCTTTGTGTTAAGGGGGAATCAGAGTGCACCACGAGGACCTGGATAGGAGATACATACCAAAAAAAATAAAACTAACAAACCTGAGGAATAGATCCACAGCTGACAGCAGACAGGAGAGAGAAGATGCTGGGGCAGCTGGTATGAGGCTTACAGAGTAGGATTCTTAGAGGAGGAGAGTTAGCAGCAATGCTGGAAAGAGTAGAGGAAAAGAACTCGGTGAAGAGAAGGGGGTGACATTTAAAAGACTATAGCCTGAGGACTTCCTTGGAGGCACAGTGGTTACAAATCTGCCTGCCAAGCAGGCAACACGGGTTTGATCCCTGGTCTGGGAAGATCTCACATGCCAGGGAGCGACTAAGCCCGTGTGCCACAACTACTGAAGCCCGTGCGCCCTAGAGCCCACGTGCCGCAACTACCGAGCTGCGTGCTGCAACTACTGAAGCCCACGTGCCTAGAGCCTTGCTCCACAACAATGTGAAGCCTGCACGCCGCAACGAAGAGTAGCCTCCACTTGCCGCAACTAGAGCAACGAAGACCCAACGCAGCCTAAAGTAAATAAAATTTAAAAGAGAGAGAGAGAGAGAGAGAGAGAGACTATAGCCTGTTCCAAAGCTCAAAGGCAGGAGAAAATTCTTAGGCACTGAGGGAGAGAAGAGGGGTGTGTTTAGCAGAAAAGAATTCAAACTAGAGATTAATCAGAAAATAAATTGATTCATGCCTCAGTATCTTCATTCATAAAATCAGAATATTGATGTTACCTATCTCAAAAAATTGTTGGGAAAGTTACATGAGATAATATCTCTAAGGCACTTGGCATAATGCCTGGAAAAAGGAAACTCAGTAAGTACTAGCTCTTGTTAATGCAAGATCTCCTTAAACCAAGTTGTCCAAGACCACGTAGCTGATAAGTGGGTGTCTAGGATTTGAATAGTTTCTCTGATTCCAAAGCCCAAGCTCTAAATCCTAATACCTAGTAACTACTGTGCTGTACCTAATAACTACCATTTGCTGAACACAGTGCTCCATTCTCTACATTCATTATCTCATTTAACCCTTGTAACATCCTCAAGCTGGGTATCGCCATTTTACAGAAAAGGAACTTGAGCATTGTTTTAACTCACTTGCCCAAGTTCACACAGTTGGGACTCACACTCCGGCCTGCCTGGCTCCAGTGCCCTCTCCCCAACACCACACTGGAAGTCAGGAGGCTCGGGTTCCAGTCCCAGATCTGCTACTGATCAACCTGTATCGCTGAGCCTCAGTTTCTTCACTTTTTAAAATAACAGGGGCTGGGATAGAGAATGGTCTCTCTGGTCCCTTTAAACTCTACTGTTCTGAGAAGGTGGGTTTGGTGAAGTCAGACAGCAGTCCAGGTAGGAGGGAGGGGTATGTCTGAATCAGACAGGATCCCCATCCCCATCTGACGGCACAACATCAACCAACAGAGATCCAGAAGGGCCGAGAGATGAGTCCGGGTCTCCAAAGCATTAGTCATCGTCTGCTCCCACTCCCCAGGGGATGAGCAGAGACGCTGCTCCAATTATACTGGGATGATGAGGGACCTCTAAGATGATGAAAGGGTGGGAGAGGAGGTGTCAGAGGATACAATGGGACATCTGACTCATTCAGCCTGGAGAAGAGAAGTCAAGAAGGGCCAGGCTTCTAGTCTCCAGTGAGTATGGGGGCTGGGTGGCAGGGTAGAAAGAACAAACGGTTAAGACTCAGGGTGTCTGGGACCTGGTCCCTAGTCCTAGCTCTGCCACTAAAAAGCAGTATGACCTTTGTTTGACAAGTTACTTTACCTCTCCAATCTTCAGATTCCACACCTAATAAGTTAGGGAAATAACTTTAAAAAAAACACCCCACCAATTTCTACAAAGAAATGTATAATATTATAGCTAAAAACAACTAGAAATGGCTCAAATACCCTGGCAACGGAGAGAACTGCTAAGCAGACTCGGGGAGGGGGAGGGGAGGCGGGGGAGAGTTGATGCGACAGAGTGTTAAAATGCCATTTGGAATGCTGAATAATAACAAACATTTATTAAACACTAACTACATGCCAGGCACGGGGCAGAGGTCTTGACACACATGATCTCATTTAACATCCTCAAGTATCTTTTGAGGTAGGCGTTATCACCATCTTTCAGATGCGTTAACTGAAGCCTGGAGAGGCTAAGTCACCCAATAAGTTGGTAAGTGATGTCCTCAGGACTCAAACCCAGAGGTCCATCTGACTCGGAGGGCCGTGCCCCTAACCTTTACACGCTACTGCCTCAGACTGTTGGATGTGAGGACCACGCAGAAATGCATATATGACACAGTGTTAAGTGGGGAGAAAAAAACCCCTCTAGAGTGCTTATGTTAATCTAAGAACATTGGCATCAACATTAGGTTTGGAAGTTTATAAATAACAGGCAATTTAGGATGCCGAGAACTTACTCGGGGCTGCTAAAGTTTAGATATTTCTGCTTACTTGTTGGTAGAGATGATGAAACGTATAATACCTGAGTGAGGGGGTGAGTACTGATGACAGGGCCTTTCTAGTTCTTTTCTTTCTAGTTCTTTCTTTCTAGTTTCTTTTCCTAGGTGAGCAGAGGTTGCACTGCTTCTCAACCTTGGCTGCATATTGGAATCAAGTGAGAAACTTTAAAAACTGCTGGTGTCCAGGTCCACCCCCAGAGATTCTTATTTAATTGATACGGGTGCAGCTTTGGCATTGGAAGTTTTAAAATTTCCTCACGTGATTCCAATATGCAGAAACATTTGAAAACCACTGGTCTACCTGATAAAGGCCTAACTCCTTCACTTGGCATAGAAGGCCTTCTTTGATTTCTTCAGTAAGCGCCCCTATATCCCTATTTCTCACCTGTTTTCTCCAAGCCAATTACAATGTCCTGACCATGCTCTGCTCTAATGTTTACATTTCTGTGCCTTTACATGTTATTTCCTCTGCCTGGAAGGCCTTTCTTCTCCCTCATCTATCTGGAAAACTCCATTCGTCTTCAACAACAAGGCAGCCAGCCTCCAAGATGGCCCCCAATAATCCCCACCTGGTTGTATTCATGCCCTTGTGTGGTCCCCTCCCACACTGAATAGGCCTGACCTGTGTGGATATGATGGAGTATGACTTCCAAGGATAGGTCATAAGAGACATTGCAGCTTCCACCTTATCCTCTCTTGGATCACTTGCTCTGGGAGAAGCCAGCTGCCATGTCTTCGGCGGCCCTATGGAGAGCTTCACGTGGCAAGGAACTGAGGCCTCCTGCCAACAGCCATGTGAGTGAGCCAGCTTGGAAGTGGATCCTCCAATCCTAGTCAAGCCTTCAGACGACAGAAATCCCAGCTGACATCTTGACTGCAACCTCATGAGAGATCTTAAGCCAGAACCACTCAGCTAAGCCATTCTAGAATTCCTGAGCCATAAAGTGTGAGATAATGTTTGCTGTTCTAAGCTGTTAAATTTGGGGGTAATTTATTATACAGCAATAGATAACTAATACAAATGACAAGTTCAAGTATATGATACTCTGTGAAGACTTTTTAGCCTCTCCTCTGCTGAAGTTGAATCAAACACCGTGTGCCACCTCTGAGCCTGATACACTCCCTATTATAGCACTCATCACATGGGGCCCTCCTATGACTTGCCTTTCTTGCCCTCTAGATCCAGTTCCAGGAGGACAGGGCCAGCCATAATGCAGGCTTCAGTAAACACTTATAGAATGAATGAACACATATGAGAACGGTCATTTGAGTCTAGTCCAGGCTCCTTCCCTACAAAAACTCCAAGGTATGGTGGCTGGAAATGATGGATGTCATGGTGAATGGGTCCTGAGGATTTTCTTAATAATTCGACAAAACCCTGCTACCCATGGATGTATCTAAAGCACTAGACTGGAGTCAAAAGATCTGGATTTAAAAGTCTGGCAACTACCTGATGAATTTTTCTGAGATTTGGTTTCCTCTTGGACCAAAAGATGTAAGGGCTCTTCCAATTCTAAAATTTAATGATTCTATATTTCCAGCTAGCGATTACTCCTGATCCATAAATGAAGGTAAAATAGGCTAATAGTGTTCAACCATAGCAAGGGTTTTCAAAACCCTTGCATATCAGAAATACCCCTGGAGTTTATCTCTCACACACACACACACACACACACACACCCCCCTGGTCCCCACATTATTCCTTCTGAATGAGCTTCTCTGAGTCTCTGGAGACATGGCCAGGGCATCTGTACTTTTATATAGTTCCAAAGTGATTCTGATGTGCATCTAGAGCTGAAAATCATGAATCTACAATATGTGGGTTAGAGACTTAAAATTTTTTTTCTGCCAGCTGGTTGGCTCCATTGTTTATAGAGTACAGTACTGATAGATATGTTACCTGAACTGTTAACTTTATATGAGTAGATGGATGGATGGATGGAAGGATGGATGGAACCAGGCTACCTCTACTGCTAGAAAAGCAACTCAAGGTATACTGTTAGGACTCAGTCAGGTCTTCAACAGGAATGACTCTTTGCATGACCCAACTGCTTAGGACATCTACTGGAGATCAAACTGTGGGGTATTTTAGCTTCCATAGGGTAAAGAACTGCTTTCTTTTTGTTAGATAGGAATGAACAGGAATTAAGAGCACTGCTTTTGGAACCCAGAAGTTTAGGTTCCTGGCTCCAGCGCTTACATACATGCCCAGTGACTATGGCTGGACTAGCAAATCTTTGTGAACCTCATTCTCCTGATCTGTTGTATGGGCAACATGCACTTCTTCCCAGGAATGTTGTTAGGGTTAAATGCCACAAGGTAGGTAAAACAGCACAGTATCTGGCACAGAACAAGTGCTTATTAAGTAGTAGCACGCTATGGCAAAAACAAAATATGGCCCTTTTATTATGAACAGCAACATATACTTGTCTAGTGCTTTGTAAATTACAAAGCGCTCTTACATTTTATATTGAAACCCTCTCCCCCCAAAAAATCCCAAGGTGGGCAAGGCAGACCCTAGTGAGCCCATTTTACAGAAAAAGAAAGAAAGGCTCAGAAGGGTTCACTGGCTCTAGATCAAATGGCAAAAGAAAGTGTCAGTGTCTGAATTCAGACCTGGGTGTGATTCTATGAAAATGAATAATTATACATGCACACTTGGCAGGCTGAGCATCTAGGGACCATCTGGTTTAGCAGGCTGAGGACTGTATTTCTGAGCAGCTTCTTTTTTTAGATGAAAGCAAGATGGGAAAAATAAGCTGGCAAACTACTTTCCTTCATTCAACACTGGTGGGATTTGTGCTCAGTTTTGCCCTCTTTTTAACTCTCAAATGCTACATGTCCATGGATCTCAGTTTACTCCACCTGCCCTTGGCCGCTCTGTCACGGGCTCTGCCCTGGGCCCCACAGCTGGGATCTGGGAAAAACCAAAAAAAAAAAAAAAAAGGAAGCAGGAGCAGCTGGAGACATCTGAGGGCTGGACGAACACCAGCTGCTCCCAAGTCTGGCTGGGGAACAAGAAGCCTGCTGATGGGGGCATGTGGGGAGGGGACAGCAATCTCTGCTCCCCGTGTCAGTCAACAAGAGGATGCTTTTCCCATCCAACAGATGGGTCCTGCTCCTGGAATAGTGTAATAAAGTGAAATACTAAATATGGCACAGAATCTATGTCTCTTGGGGAGCAGGAGGCCAAGAGATCAAATGTTAGCTGAATCTAATCAAGAAGGCTCTCGTAGATGAGGTGGAACTCGAAATGGGCCTAAACAAATCGTGGTGTTTGGATGCACAGAAACAAGGCTGGGAGGCCCCGCAAGCATAAAAACATCACGAGAAAGGGCATGCATGTTTGTTTGGGGGATGGGTGGGCATATTAAGGGGAAAAAGAAAAATGCATGGTAAAGAAGCAGAGGACAGGAGAGGTATGGCGGGAACAGACAGCAAGGGGCACAGATGCAATTCTACAGAGGAAAGGGAATCTTGTAGATTCTTGACAACTCGGTGACGGAGACTCAACCACCACCCCATATCCCAGCTGGCAGATAGGGAAGCTGAAGTCATGAGAGGAAAGCATACACACAGGTCACAGAGTGAGGGACAGGGAGAGAGTCAAGACAAGAACCCGGGGCGCCAGACAACTAGTTTGGTCATCTTTCTGTTAGACCACACTTCCAGCCCGGTATTTTGTTATAAAAATGGTGTGTCGGGCTTCCCTGGTGGTGCAGTGGTTGAGAGTCCGCCTGCCGATGCAGGGGACGTGGGTTCGTGCCCTGGTCCGGGAAGATCCTACGTGCCGCAGAGCGGCTGGGCCCGTGAGCCATGGCCGCTGAGCCTGCATGTCCGGAGCCTGTGCTCCGCAACGTGAGAGGGCACAACAGTGAGAGGCCCACGTACCGCAAAAAAAAAAAAAAAAAATGGTGTGTCAGGTAGATCTGGCGGCAGAATGCAAGGGAAAAGAGAGGTTCGAGTCCAGGAGGCTGTAAAAATTATTCCAGGGTGAGTTGATGGAGGGACTAAACTCAAGTGAAATGGAAAGGATGGCTGGGCGTGAGCACCATGGCGAGGGAAGAAACAAGAAGACTTCACAGGAATCGGATATGGCAGCGAGGGAGAGAGCTGTGCAGAGGTCATTCACAGGCCATTCTCAGGCCTGGGAGTTTCTCCTGAGGAGGTCACGGGGCACTTTAACCCCCTGACCTCAGACTCAAAGGCAGCAGACAAAAATTCATATACTAGCCTCTACAACAAACTCCCTATCCCCAGGTCCTCGTCCCTTTGGCCAACTTCTACACAGACCTTCTCTGAGTCTCCCACTCAACATTTCAGGACCTTCGGTTTATATCTGGTGCTTAGATGTGTGTGTTCGGATGATAGGGTGTGAAATTAAAACCCAAACCAGAACCTAGGAGTGTAGCCTCTCCCTGGTGGTGAAGAGAACTTGCACAGCTAGAACTGTGGTGTGGATTTTGATTTTTTGATGTGAGGAGCAGGGAGATCAGAGCGAAAAGAATGGAAAAACTGTCTCTCTCCATCTAGCTCCACCTTCCCACGACAGTAGTAGCTGAGTGGCAGTTAGCAAGCTTCATGTGAGGAAGCTCACTGAAACTGGAGAAGCTGGAATAGGAATTAGACCGAGACCATTTGGGGCCATTCAGCACAAGGGCAGATTATACCTAACCTTATGGGTATGTAAGGAGGACCAAATAAAACAATACTAGTGGGGCTTCCCTGGTGGTGCAGTGGTTGAGAGTCCGCCTGCCGATGCAGGGGACACGGGTTCGTGCCCTGGTCCGGGAAGATCCCACATGCCGTGGAGCAGCTGGGCCCGTGAGGAAAAAAAAAAAAAAAAAAAACAATACTAGTGATGGCTAATTATTAAGCCCTTAATATAGACACTGTGCTAAGCGCTTAACATGAATTATTTCATTCAATTATTACAACAACCCTAAGAGGTAAATACTACCAGAATTCCCATTTTACACACGAGGAAGTTGAAGCTCATAAAAGTGAACAAATTAGCATAGAGTCACAGGGCTAATAGCGGGGGAGTTGTCTGATTTCTGACCATGTTCTTCATCCCTGAACTGTTTTCCTCATCTGGCAAATCAGCAGAGCACCTGGCCCACAGTCCTCGGCAAAGCTCAGTTCTCTCCCCCAAACCCACCTCTCAGTAGCACTAAGGATATTGCTGAATCTCAATACAAGTCATATAGAAATTGCTGGAGAGTTTGACCTTCTTGATTCAATCTCATGAAATTACACTCCTCAGAACTTAACAGTTTATTTTTTCTGTAAATTTATTTATTTATCTATATTTAATTTTGGTTGCATTGGGTCTTCGTTGCTGCATGCAGGCTTTCTCTAGTTGCGGCGAGCGGGGGCTACTCTTCGTTGTGGTGCGTGGACTTCTCATTGCGATGGCTTCTTTTGTTGCGGAACATGGGCTCTAGGTGTGCGGGCTTCAGTAGTGGTGGCATGCAGGCTCAGTAGTTGTGGCTTGCCGGCTCTAAAGTGCAGGCTCAGTAATTGTGGCACACGGGTTTAGTTGCTCCGCGGCATGTGGGATCTTCCCAGACCAGGGCTCCAACCCGTGTCCCTTGCATTGGCAGGCAGATTCTTAACCACTGCACCAACAGGGAAGTCCAGAACCTGACAGTTTAAAGAGATGGGGAAGGTGCAAAACCAAGTGTATCTATTAGTCCATATGGCCCAGTGATTAAGAGCTTGGATTTTGATGCCTAAATTCCAGTTTTGCCAAATTCCTTCTGGTGAGAGCTTGATCAAATCACTTCTCTATGGCTCTGTTTCCTCATACATAAAATGAGGCTAATACCACCTGACCTCATGGGCTTACTGTGAACAGCAAATGAGATGATGCATGTAAAGCTCTGAGCGCAGTCTGGGACACACAGTAAGGGCCCAATAAATGTTGGCTATTACGATGATGATAATACCGTTTTCCATGCAGCTATGGCCAGGGACATTTCGCCTCTGCATCTGGCTGTGATGGGACAGAAGTGAGCTTCCTACTGACTTCCTACATCCCATGTACAGAGTATGGGCCTCTTCTGTCCCTCTGTCACTTTGCAGGCCCAGGGGTAAGTGGTGCCCCAGAAGAAAAAGGGGGCAGACGAAGGTTCCCCACAAGGCCAAGACATAGAGTTGGAATCCATCAATTGACATTTCAAGAGCCCAGTAGTCTTCTTGAAGAAGGGCAAGCAGGGGAGCTGTATCAGGACACATGCTGGCAAGGGGCTTGGGGAGTGCTGAGAGCATAACAAGAACCCAATCAGTCTTAGCCTGACACGTCCAGGAAGTGGGAGGGATGAGGAATTTCATCCCATCCTGTATTTACTTACCATCCTTCCTAACTGACACACCACTCTGTGCACAGAAACTTCACAATATACCTATACCATTAGGATGCCTCCACAGGTATGGTCCTATAACAGGATGGGGAACAAGAAGATGCAAAAGAAACCCAAGACATCTTCTTTGCTTTTGGAAAGGATTCACTAGAATGCAATTTATCAGCACATGTCAATTAATATGCAGGATTACCTTGCTTATTTAAAAGGCCATTTAACTGGTGCCCTTTGATTCCCTGGAAGCTAACAAAAAACTGGACAAAAGACCAAAGGCCTGTGATACCCCCTCTGAGCAGTCAAAGGAAGGATTACAAAGTCTAAGCACTAAAGGCAGTGCATTCTAGTTGCAGGAACGTCCCTAAAGCCCTCTCTCAGTGACTATTTAGTTTTACTTGAGACAGTTGTAAATAACATGGCTGATCAGAAGTATAAATTTGAAGTGAACAGGGAGAGCTGCTGGGGGGTGGCACAGTCAAGGCAGTGAAGAGTAATGGCTGGCAGGCTGACCACAAGGGAGACAACACAAACTATGAAAAGCAATGAAAAGAACTAAGAGGCCAGCAGCTGGGAGCCACGTAGCGTAGGTGCAAACAGCTCTCCATATCTTCACAGATCACAGGGCGCCACTGCGCTGGCATTAGACCTGGTCACAGGTGTTTTTGTTCTCTGGGGATGGTATGGAATGTTAGGTACGGCCAGATGATTAGCTTTGGCCAATGAAATGTGAATGGAAATAATGAGGGTCACTTCTGGGCAGGAGCTTTAAGGGCTAAGTGGGTGCTTCACCATGTTCTCTTCCCGTTCCACCATGACCAATGGCAACATTTCCAGATAATGGCAGCTCTGCCAGCCTGGTTCCCCAAGTGAGGATAAAAATGATGCAGAGGATGGGCTTCCCTGGTGGCGCGGTGGTTGAGAGTCCGCCTGCCTTTGCGGGGGACGCGGGTTCGTGCCCCGGTACGGGAGGATCCCACATGCCGCGGAGAGGCTGGGCCCGTGGGCCGTGGCCGCTGGGGCTGCGCATCCAGAGCCTGTGCTCTGCAGCGGGAGAGGCCACAGCAGTGAGAGGCCTGCATACCGCAAAAAAAAAAAAAAAAAAAAAAATGATGCAGAGGAGAGTCTCGAGCTGACCCACAGAGGACAAGAAGCACAGGCAAGAAATAAATTTTTATTGCTTTTTGGGATTGTTTGTTACTACTGTATAATTGAATCTATCCTGATTGAAACATTCTAAAAAGTTAAATGAGGTCAGATCACATTAAGAAGTGTGTGCATTATCTTTTTGGTAAATTACCCTTCAATATTATAGTCAATATAATATTGTGTGACTTAGAGGATAATTTTCAGTGAGGAAAATTCACCTACTCCAATGACATCAGATAAATGAGTCATTACCAGAACATGAACTGAACAGAGGAGATGGATCCAGTTTCCGAACAACTTCTTTCTCTAGGAAGGGTCCAGGTCTTTACAAAATATACCTGCATTATGTATGGGTCTAAGGCAGAAGTTGGGTCTCACGCTCTAATGCTGTCAGAACTGACTTCTCAGCGTCTGCAGAACCAGCCCCCGGCACAAGGGATGGCTTCTACTGGTTCTGTGATTGCTGAGGGGCTCTGGTCCCTGTCTAGGGGTTAAAAGGCCCTCCAGGATATCTGTATGTGCTCTCATAGAAGGAAATCCATAATGTGTTCTTGAGTAAAAACAGCGAGGCAACAACTTGAGAATGTACAGCCTTATTAAGTATACATGGAACATTTACAAAATTGACCTCACACTGAGGCAACAAGCAAGTCTCAGAATGAAAACCACGTGGGTCATTTTCTCTGACCAAAAGCAGTTAAGCTAGAAAACAACAGCCATAGGGTAACTAGGAAAATCTCACATGTTTGGAAAGTAGGAAACATACTTTTAAATAATCCATGGGTTATACATCTTTTCACTTAATCCTCCTAACTATTCAGAATGCAGATCCTCATTTTAGAAATGCAGGAACTGAGACTAAAAAGAGAACATAATTTGCTCAAATTTACCCAGCTAGCAGTGGTGAAGCCTGGACTCAAAACCACGCTATAGAACTCTAGAGCCAGGGCTTTAACGATATTCTCCTTATGCTATGTCTCACTGGAACCCACAGATCCTCCCCAGGTAGGTCCACAGCCTCAATGGATCTGGTGTTTCACCTCTGAGAAAGAATAGCTGTTGAGAGATGGGAGACAGTCCCAGCTTGCTTTGGTGACACTGACCTTGGCCCTGTTGCATAGAGACGCATTTCCTCTTGCTCTTGCTTCCTCTGGGGTGCCCTACTTGGGCCAAGGTGAGAGGTCTAGAGTAGTGGAGAGGGGTGTTTCAGGTTGATGTTCCCAGACAGCTTTGAACTAGATCACTAGGAAGACTTCCTTTCCTTTCGAAGTTTTTTTCCGCATGGATACAAGTGGTAAGCAATCAAAGGAAGACAGAAGGAAAAGTTACTTCCAGATGGCTCCCCATCTTGCTGTAATGCAGTTTAAATACGGAAAATATTCTAGGCAAACATATCATTAGGCAAACATGAGTATTAATATCATTCATATTAAAAATGGAACAGAATGGAAATTCAACCTATATCTTGACTTAAATTTGAGACTAAGGCCTCAGAGCCAGAAGACAACTACAGCACCCTGATTCTGAGCAAGTTGGAGGCTCACGATATCTGAGGTAAGAGGCAAGACCAAAGTGTTCCTAAGACTTCTCTCTAGGGAAGTCTTCCTGAATTCGAACCGACCAAACTTCCTCACTTTTGTGGTGAGGGCCTGATCAAATGGCTACTTAACAATGTTATTCTCCCTTCTCCACCCCAACCTATGTCTGTTGTTTCCTGTCAAGCTACATTTTCAGCAAAACTCTAAGACATTCAGAGCTTCTGAGGTACCCGTTGTCCCTCAGCCTCTCTCCTTATGCTATCAGGACAATGCTGTCTGCCCCTTCCACGGGCTCACAAGTATAACTTCATCCTGACTAAATGCCTGAGACTATGTTTCATGCAGTGAGAAGGCTTGAAAATAAACAGAAAATCTGATGGTGGTCCATATCCTAGAAAGCTACCTAAAGTGTTTAGAACTCACCAAGCAACACTGGGGAGGGAGAAGGGGGAGGGGGAGGAAGAAATAGCAGCAGGTTGGGCTAGAGGTCCAGACAGTGGGAATTTTCCCTCTATCCTTTGGCTCCATTTCTTCCACTGCAGAAGCCACACTGGCCCAAGATGAGGGAGTCAGCTGGCTGGGTTAACAGCGTTCACAGTGCTCAGCCTGGGGCTTGGGTCCTCCCTTGCCCCGTCCCACTGCTTGTTCCCCACACCATCAGGGCTCAGTCCCCAGAAAGTCAGTTTGCCAATCAGTGAGTGACCCAAGTCCCAACATGAGTTTACGATCAACAAGTCCAAGATCCAAGTACCCGGTTATCCAATCAGCAGTGTGATTACATCCTCTCAATCTGTGCAGAAGGGTCATGATGACCACCTCCTGGTAGGAGGACACGGGTGTCCCTGGGCAGGCCCCCAATGGGAACTCAGCTCAGTGACCTTTCACAAATGACCCGTTGTGCCTACAGGCTGGACAGATGCTGTGGGGCCCCTGGGGTTAGTGATGGTCCGATGCCTTCAATGAGGTTGTTCCATTGGTCATAGTCCTCGTTCAGGTCTGAATGAGAAAAAATCCAGGTTAGGTAAACGGTTGTAAGGTTAGATCAAAGAGTAGCTAGCATGGATTTAGTGGGTCATACTAGAGAGGAGCACCTGGGATACTAAAAGGACTGGTTACGGTGGCTGTGATGGTGGAAGAAATAATGACAACTACTATTCATACAGGTGCTTCATAAATGACTTGCTTAACCCATAACAACTCAGTAACGATAATAATAACAGAAGGTAGCACTTATTGAAGGATAACTCATTCCAGGAACTTTGCTAAACATGCATTGTTTCATTTAATTTTCATAATATCCCTATGTGTTAAGTACCATATTGGCCCTATTTCACAGTTGAGGAAACTGAGCCTCGGTGAAGCTACCTGATTTGTCCAAAGCCATTACAGATGGTGAGTGGTAGAGACAGAATTCAAACCCCGGTCAGAAAGGGTGAGAAAGTGGAAAGCCCAATTCCAAGCCCACAGATATTGCTGAGCAAGAACAGATCCTTCACACGCCAACCAGTGAATGTGGAAGTGGGGCCATGTCAGTGAAGGGCATAGGACAGCAACATCATGAAGCAGCATAACACCGGGTACAATTCAAGAGAGGGCCCTGGGACCACGGGCAGATGGATCTAATGACTTGGCGAGAACAGTCAGAAAGGGTCCAAGGCCGCAGGCTGAGGGAGTAGGACACAGCTGAGCAGGCAAATGGTGTTTTTGTTCAAAACAAACAAAAAACCTGGGACAGAAGGCAGCGACCACTCTCCTTCAGCTTCAGATCCCCAGGGCCCTGCCAAGAACCTGGCATGGAACAGGTCCTCGGCAAACAGAGCGACATATTCATTAATACAAAAATTACCGAGCACACCACTATGTGCCACGGTTTGTTCTTGGTGCCAAAAATACAGCCACAGACAAATAGAAACCCTCATCCTCTCAGAGCTCACAATCTAGGAGGCAGAGATAACAAAAAACAAAACAACCTACATAGGATATGAAAAGGTGAGCTGCGCTGTGGCAAAAATGAGAGCCAGACAGAAGCAGTGCTGGTGGCTGGGAGATGGGGGTGACAGGAGGAAGGGACAGTACAATGGTTTTTTGGTTTGTTTTTTGTTTTTTTAAATAAATTTGTTTATTTATTTATTTATTTTTGGCTGTGTTGGGTCTTCATTGCTGCACGCGGGCTTTCTCTAGTTGCGGCGAGCGGAGGCTACTCTTCGTTGCGGTGCGTGGGCTTCTCATTGCAGTGGCTTCTCTTGTTGCAGAGCATGGGCTCTAGGTGTGTGGGCTTCAGTAGTTGCGGCACGCGGGCTCAGTAGTTGTGGCTCGCGGGCTCTAGAGCACAGGCTCAGTAGTTGTGGCACATGGGTTTAGTTGCTCCGCGGCATGTGGGATCTTCCCGGACCAGGGCTCGAACCTGTGTCCCTTTCATTGGCAGGCAGATTCTTAACCACTGCGCCACCAGGGAAGTCCCAGTACAATATTTTAAAGAGGATTGTCAACATGAGTCTCACTAGGAAGGTGAGATTTGAGCAAAAATGGGGAGGTGGGAGTGAGCCATGAGACTACACGGGAAGAACATTTGAGGCAGCAGGAACAGCAGTGCAAAGGTGTGAAGCGGGAGTGTGCCTGGGGTGTGGAGGCTTGTGCAGCGACAGTGAAGTAGGCCCGGGGAGCAGCCGCAGGAGGGACGCTGGGTGTTGGCTTTGTCCCTCAGAGAAATGGGAGCCACTGGAGGATCCTGAACAGCGGAGTGACAAGATCTGGCTTCCTTTCTGAAATGATCACTCTGGCTGCTTCATTGAGAAAGGACTGTGTAGGGTGGCGGTAGGGAGATCAGTTAGGAAACTCTTAGAGTGATTTAAGTGAGAGAAGAGTTGGACAGGATGGTAATTGGGGTGGTGACCAGTGATTACTTTCTTTTTTTAAAATAAATTTATTTATTCATTTATTTATTTTTGGCTGCATTGGGTCTTCATTGCTGCACGTGGGCTTTCTCTAGCTGTGGCGAGTGGGGGCTACTCTTCATTGTGGTGCGTGGGCTTCTCATTGAGGTGGCTTCTGTTGTTGCGGAGCACGGGCTCTAGGCACGCAGGCTTCAGTAGTTGTGGCACGTGGGCTCAGTAGTTGTGGCTCGCGGGCGCTAGATCACAGGCTCAGTAGTTGTGGCGTGCAGGCTTAGTTGCTCTGTGGCATGTGGGATCTTCCCGGACCGGGGCTCAAACCCGTGTCCCCCGCATTGACAGGCAGATTCTTAACCACTGCGCCACCAGGGAAGTCCCAAGTGATTACTTTCCGTTTGTATTTTGAAGGCAGAGCCAATAGGATTCTCTGAGGGATTAGATGGGAGGTGTAAGAGAAAAGAATGGGGACTTTGGTTTGAGTAACTAGAAGGATGGAGTTACTATTAACTGAGGAGGGAAAGACTGCAGTTGAAAGCTGTTCTTGTGTGTGATGTCCCTAAGAAGTCAAGATGCTGAGTAGTGGGTTATATAAGTCTGATGTTCATGGGCGAGATCAAACTGGAGACATAAACTGGAGAGTTGTCAGCACAGACATGGCATTTAAAGCCATGAGACTAGATGACATGAGGAGATACAGAGAAGCGGTCCAAGCCCTGAGTCCTGGAAGCAGCAAAGCAGATGGAGGAGGAGCAGACACTGAGAAGGGAGGAAATCGCAGGGGGACGTCTTGGAAGTAAAGACAGGGCTTCACAGAGGAGGGCGTCACAAACTCTGTCAGCAGCTGCTGAGGTTCCAGTGAGATGAGGAATGAGGAGAAGTGATCGCTGGATTTAGTGCTGTGAAGGTCACCGGTGACCTTGACAAAGGCAGTTTTCACGGAGGACTGGGATGCAAAAGGCTGAATAGAGTAGGTTCAAGAGAGAATGGGGGTCTTCCCTGGTGGCGCAGTGGTTGGGAATCTGCCTGCTAATGCAGGGGACACAGGTTCGAGCCCTGGTCTGGGAAGATTCCACATGCCACGGAGCAATTAGGCCCGTAAGCCACAACCACTGAGCCTGCGCGTCTGGAGCCTGTGCTCCGCAACAAGAGAGGCCGCGACAGTGAGAAGCCCGCGCACCGTGATGAAGAGTGGCCTCCGCTTGCCACAACTAGAGAAAGCCCTCACGCAGAAACGAAGACCCAACACAGCAAAAATAAATTAATTAATAAACTCCTACCCCAAACATCTTCTTAAAAAAAAAAAAAAAAGTCTCCAAGCCAAAATTTATTTAAAAAAGAGAATGGGAAGAGAAGAATCAGAGAAAGTGAAGACATTCTTGTGAGGAGTTTGCTTTCATGAGGAACAGGGAAACAGAGTGGTAACTGGGGGGCAAAGTGTGGGTCAAGACAGATTCTTTTTAAGAGAAATTTCAGCATGAAACAAACCAGCAGAGGGGAAAAATTGATGATCTAAGGTAAAGAGGAAAAAATTGCTGGCACAATCATCCTGAGCAGACCAAAGAGGGTGACATCCACCATGCAGGTGGAGTGGTTGGCCCAGTTAGACAACTTGAGTAGGAACCTCTAGGAACCAGACGGAAAGCTGAGTATGTGCGAGAAGAAGGTAGGTAGATGCAGCGTTGGGATTTTGAGGAGGTACTGACTGCCTCCATTTTCTTAGTGAAGTGGGAGACAAAGTTAAGCAGCTGAGAGACGGGATGGGGGGGAAGGTGTTAGAGCTTTGAAGAGAAAGAAGAAGGTGTGAAATGGTCTTCCAGGAGAGTGGGAGGGAGGATGAGTAGCTGGAGACAGGAGCTGCATGTAGTTCATATGAAAGAAACACCAATCTTCTTAACAGAAGGTAACACAATCCCTGTGTCAGCGGAACATGTGCTCTCAGAGGTATTTTTTAGAAGTGGTGAGAAGTTCACCTGAGCCACCTACAATCTATTTTAGTTTCCCACGTGACAATGTACTCTGGGAAATGGTCACCAAAAAGCTTTTCTCTCTTTGCAAAACTAATTACCCCAAGCTGAGAGCCTTTGCCTTTTTTCACTGTCTTATCTCTTAATCACTTGGATACTGCAAGAGCCTCCTAGCTGGGCTCTTTGCTGGGCAGCTCTCAACCTGCCCCATTTCACCCATCCTCCATGATGCACCCAGACTACAAACACAAGTCTAATCATGACAATCCCTTGCTTAGAACCCACCAAGGACACTCACAGCCCAATTCAAACTTAGGGGACTTCCCTGGTGGTGCAGTGGTTAAGAATCCGCCTGCCAATGTAGGGGACATGGGTTCGATCCCTGGTCCGGGAAGATCCCACATGCCATGGAGCAACTAAGCCTGTGCACCACAACTACTGAGCCTGCACTCTAGAGCCCGCGAGCCACAACTACTGAAGCCCGTGCACCTAGAGCCCGTGCTCCACAACAAGAAAAGCCACTGCAATGAGAAGCACGTGCACCGCAACGAAGAGTAGCTCCCCCTCGTCACAACTAGAGGAAGCCCGCACGCAACAACAAAGACCCAATGCAGCCAAAAATAAATAAAAAATAAATTAAATAAATTTTTTAAAAATTCAAACTTATTTCAGGAAATACATGCATGGGCTTCTAGATCTGGTTTCTGCCCACTTCCCTACCTTTATCTTCCAACAATTCACTATCCTGAACTCCAGATACACTAAACACAGCTTCTCAAAACTGACCAAGCCCACACCAGTCTTTGTGCCTCTGTCTAGAAGACCCTTGCCCCTCCCTGCCTAGTGAGTGTTACTCATCTCTAACATTAAAGACAAGCATCGTTTTGTCTAGGGAGCCTCCTTTCCTAGCTGTCCTTTCCCTTCCGTCTGAGTTAGGGCCTGTGCTCTGTGTCTCCCGAAGACTCAGTGCATCCCTGGGTCAGCAGAGCCACTGCCAGAACAGTGCAGCAATGAAGCACCTGGGCTTTCGAATCAGACAGCCTAGGGGGCATTCGGGTTTTGCCACTTACTAACCGGATAACCTTGGATGAATTACTTAAATTTTCTAAGCTTTAGAATCCTCGTCTGTAGAATGGAGTTAATAATAAAAGCACCCATCAGGAAGGGCCATCTGCAGGATTATACATGCTAACGTAACTAAAGTACTTAGCAGAAGGCCTGGCATAAAGCAAGTCCTCAACAATCTTCCTACAATCTAAGACTCTCCTAATCTTCTGCTGGTCTCCAATAGTGAGTACCTTAGCTCGATGGACATTGCTACTCAAGGGAGAGCAATCATGCCATGGTGGGCTCCCCTGTCATCTTTAGCTCTTCCCTAATGATATGATGCCTGAGAGGAAACAGGGAAAGTGGGCTGAGCACCGTGTAATCAGGCCCCGTTAAAGTCTTGAGACATGGATCCATTCCTCTCCTACCAAGTGCTAAGAATGATGCTCTAGGGCTTCCCTGGTGGCGCAGTGTTTGAGAGTCCGCCTGCCGGTGCAGGGGACACGGGTGCGTGCCCCGGTCCGGGAAGATCCCACAGGCTGCGGAGCGGCTGGGCCCGTGAGCCATGGCCGCTGAGCCTGCGCGTCCGGAGCCTGTGCTCCGCAACGGGAGAGGCCGCAACAGTGAGAGGCCCGCGTACCGCAAAAAAAAAAAAAAAAAAAGAATGATGCTCTAAGGTCTGTATTAACCCTAAAGGCTCTAAACCCATGCTGGCACAATGGCTCATGATGAGCAAGATGAAATGAACAGGCATAAATATTAAAATGTAAATTTAGGCTCAAAAAGTCAATACATTCGAAATAGGACAGATACATTTTAAAAGCAAAGTCAATCCAAATCAGATTTGTTTGGCACTTGGTGGAAAGGTTAATACACTCAGGCCATCCAACGAGAAGTCTAGGGTCCAGAGCTCAGAGGTGACAGTCCTGCTGTACCAGGCACTGGCCACACCACATCCGGCATGTCGTGTTCAAGTCAGGGCAGCACATGTTAAAAAGCACACCAACAAACAGCACATCCAAAGGGGGAAATAAATGGCCCCATGGGAAACTGCACAGGGAACAGGTAGAGGTACCAGGCACATTTAGCTTAATGAACAGAAAACTCAGAGAGGACACCATAGGTGACTTCAAATATCTAAAAAGCTGCCACGTACAGGGGTCTGAGGCTTCTCGGGGTAGCTCTTGAGGGGATACCCAGGGCAAGTGGGGAGGAGTTACAAAGACTCAGATCTTGGTCTTAGGTTAGAGTTAGGTCAAACCTAACTTCCCTTCTGAAGGAAGCTGCCTTACCGCCCAGCACCTGCTGAGGGATCAGCCTTGCACAGATAATGGTAGCCTACTCCATTCTGACTGGATCAGAAAGGGACCTCAGATCAAGAGAGCTCTGGGCCCGTGTTGGGCAGTGGCCTACAATGTGTTTTGGCCTGTAAAGATGAGCTGGTACAACCCAGTTGTTTCTCTTGGCAATCTGGTCTAAGAAATCCCAGAAGTATGGTGGTGAACAGAGGGAGCAGAAGACGAAAGGATGCCACGAGGGGAGAGGACAAGCCGCAAGGGGTTCAAGCCAACCGAAGTGATAAGGAAGCAGAAACAGTGCATATGCAGATGCTCTCAGCAAGAGTAAAAGTACAGAGCAGAAAGAGGAAAAATGCAGACCGGAGCAAAGAGAAACAGAGATGTCATGAGAGGAAGAGACAGAGAGACTGAGCCCAAGAGAGAGACAGAGAGAAGTCAGTCCTACAAGCTACCTCGGTTCCTGTTAACTTTTCCCTTCCCTGCCTGGCCAGGTGTACTCTCATAAACAAACTCTCCTTCCTTCTTGAGGTAAATTAGCGGATCTCTAGTCCTTGTAACCAAAAAAAGCCTAACTAGAATATCAATTCTTAAAACTACTGAAGTTTCCTGTGACGGAGAGGGCTGACCCTCAGAGCAGCGCACTCTCCATGCTGCGTGACCTCACAGCAGGGAAGATATGAGAGGATGTCTTCTCTGGGTGGGAGGCTGGACCAAAGACCTCTACAGGTCTGGCCATTTGCTGGCCTGTACTTTATGACATTAGTCATCATCCTTCTATGCTTTTTCTTTTTTTAAATAGCACTTCCACAATTTAGCCCATCTTCTATCGTCATAACCTCCTCCACAACACAGATAAGGTGAGTGCTAATGAGTTAGAACAGAGGTAGTGGAGTAGAGAGAGGTGAATGTTCCATTTACAATGAGGAAACCAAGGCTCAGAAAAGTTAAATGACTAGGCCAAGGTCATTCAGGTGGTAGAGACAGAATCAGGATCTCCAAACTTTCAGCTAAGTGTTCTTTCTAGAATTCTATGTAACTCTCTCCTTCATTCACATTTTGCCATAAATCTCACTGATCCAAGACATGTCAGTATAGACCACTGTGCAGGGAAATCTAAGAGACCCCCCCACCAGCTGCCCCACGAGCCCCAGTTCTCTCCTTACCAAGGTGCTTCTGCAGGAAGGCCAACATGGCCTGCACCACAGTCTCCTGACATTTATAGGGGTCCAAGCTCCCATGGGTTTGAGTGGAGAAGAATTTAGCAATCCAGTTACCAGCCATAAATGCAAAGTCAGTTTGACTCCAATGAACAGAACCACTAAAAGAAAAGAAAAACAAGTATCTGGTAGGGCTCTGGAGGCTAGGGCACATAAATATTTAAGCACCTACAATGTGCAAGGTGCTTTACATGCATTATCTCACTTAATTTTCACAACAGTCTTGCAAGGGAAGTATTTTCCTCTTTGACAGATCAGAGGAGAGAAATGATCTGCCCAAGTTCACAAAGCTAGTAAGGGATGGAGCTAGGATTTGAAAGGAGGTATACCTGGCTTCAAAGCTGCTTCAACTCCTAGACCATAAGGTCGGACTATGCAGGGAAAAGGCGGAGTCAGCTGGACAGCGGATGGGGCACTGAGGCGAGGTCTGCAGCACCTGCCATTCCCACGTTATTATAAACTATCACCCCATGGTTTTTACCCAGTGACTTCTGAACATTCACAAAACTTATCAGCTCCATCTTTAGCTCAGAACTGTACACAAAGTAAACAGGAAAAAGAAATAACTTGCCTTTAAGTAATCAGAAAAGTTAGGGCAAGTGCTTGTAAAAGAGTGTTTCTGGATCAGAATTTAAGTCCTTTGACATCAAATGCACTTAATTTGAAGGTGAAATTCTCACTAGGTTCATTTCTAGCTAAATTACTCATAACTAAATTTACTAGTCAATTCAATGAGGGAAGGAAGATTTAAATGTTAAACTCTATTTGATACCATGCAGAAAAACTGACTTTAAAAGGGATTATCTAAGGTACATGAGAAAGTATAAAGAAAAATATAATGGATACTTGCGTATCCAGCACTCAGTTTAAGAAATAATATATCGTCATGAGTTAAATCCAGGGACTTTCCTGGTGGCGCAGTGGTTAAGAATCCACCTGCCAATGCGGGGGACATGGGTTCGATCCCTGGTCTCGGAAGATCCCACATGCCACGGAGCAACTAAGCCCATGAGCCACAACTACTGACCCTGCGCTACAGAGCCTGTGAGCCATAACTACTGAGCCCACGTGCCACAACTACTGAAGTCCACATGCCTAGAGCCTGTACTCCACAAGAGAAGCCACCGCAACGTGAAGCACGTGCACTGCAGCGAAGAATAGTCCCCACTCTCCACAACTAGAGAAAGCCTGTGTGCAGCAACAAAGACCCAATGCAGCCAAAAATAAATAAATAAAATAAATTTATTAAAATAAAAAAAACAGAGCTAAATCCGCAGTTTTTGTGTACCCCTTCCCAAATGCTCTCCCTCCCCTCCAGAGGTCACAGTTATCCTGGATCTGAATGGCTTAGGGAAACTGTCAAGCAGTCCTCTGCTGCCATGAAATCAAAATGAAAGGAGAGGGGCTGGCCCCAAGGAAGACAGCCTGGGCCAAGATGGGCAAGGGAAGAAGCCATGGCCTACTGAGCAGACCCCTAGCGGTCCGGGCTTTGGATCTGGCATTTCAACCACCTGAATGAGTCCATAGGGCCATGACATGTAGTTACTTGTCATTTCGCTGAAATAAGACCTGGGATCCTTGAATCATGTGGGCTATTTGGCTCAAGTACAGGGCAGGACCAAGTCAGAGACTTGTCAGTGAGACTTTAGTCCTGCACCTGTAGCTCTAAGCCACTTCCTATGTAAAGTTCATTCTTTTTTTAAATAAATTTATTTATTTTATTTTATTTATTTTATTTTTGGCTGTGTTGGGTCTTCGTTGCTGCATGTGGGCTTTTCTCTGGTTGTGGCGAACAGGGGCTACTCTTTGTTGCAGTGTGTAGGCTTCTCACTGCGGTGGCTTCTTTTGTTGTGGAGCACGGGCTCTAGGCGTGTGGGCTTCAGTAGTTGTGGCACATGGGCTCAGTAGTTGTGGCCCACAGGCTCTAGGTGCAGGCTCAGTAGGTGTGGTGCACGGGCTTAGTCGCTCCGCGGCATGTGGGATCTTCCTGGACCAGGGCTTGAACCCGTGTCCCCTGCATTGGCAGGTGGATTCTTAACCACTGCACCACCAGGGAAGCCCTAAAGTTCATTTCTTAAAGTCACTCAAAATCTTCTCTCTGTGAAAAATGCCTCCTAAAATCAAACCATCTGACAGTGTTGATGATGGAAGTGAAGAGAATATGGTTTCTCTCTGGCAGAGAATAGATGGTTCATGGAAGATACCTGAATTTAGGTATTCATGAAGGTCTCTAAAAATCCATCTTGTGAGTGTCAAAGGTCTACTATATCCATACTCTTCAAAAGACTCAGTAAAATTCCCAAATGAGATTAGAGATTCCTGGAGTCCACCCAGACCCACACCTCTTCCTCTCTAACACATAATCCCATAACACCCTGTCATAAAGTCATATAAGCTAGTGAATAAATCACTGCAGGTAGAGCTAAGTGTTAAAGAAGGACAGATATGAAATTCCAAAGGAATTAAGATTTTGAAATTCAGGAGGTATTTATGTATTCTATCAATGGGTAGAACTTCTGGATAATTTAGAGGCAATTACGGGAGCCACAGCTGAGCAGAAAATGGAGAGGCCACTGGGGATCATGATCTTGGAGTTTACTCACAGGACAGTTATGATCCTGGATTGATCATGCTGGGCACAAATCTTCTTCATCAGGTTGACACTCTCCATTGTCTGGAATTTCTCAGCATTGATGAAAAATATAGGGCCTCGGGCCGTGGGGTAAAAGTCACGTTCCAGAGGAAACATCCAAGCATCCAGAGCCACAGCACACCTGCAACAGGACCAGACACGTGGAACTGCCATGTAGAAACTCAAGCAAGAACAATTAGGGTAGTTCTCCCTTCAGCGGGGTAAAAAGCTCAGAAAGCCAGGAAGGGGAACCAGGGCCCATACCCTTCAGTTAGGATCTTGGATAGAGATCACTTTTACCTGTCACCAAAAATCCTTCTAGATTTTTAAACTCTCTGAAAACAAGGATCAGACCTCCTCCTTCTCTTGGCTCTACTCTCAGGCAGCTGACCTGAGTCACACAGAATGGCACTTCATTCATTTACTCATTCATTCATTCACCTCTTCAAGTACCTACTATGTGCTTAGCCTTGTGCTGTGGATCTAGAGATAAATGACACAGTTGTTGCTCTCCTGGAGCTCCCAGAATAGCAGTGGAGATAGAACCACACAAGGTAGCAAAATACAATTTAGTGTCCTGATCGCACAAGCTGCTAAGTAAGCCCAGAGCATACGTGGCAGGAACGTCAGGGAAAGCCTCCTTGTTGCCACAACTCAAAGTCATGGCCAGTTTGTCCAGCAGAAATCTCTGTCACCAAGGGCAAAACTAAGGCCCTAAGATTAGCATCCTACTATCCCCCACCCCCAATGCTCCTCCAGTCTCCTCCATCTCAATAAAGGACAATCATCTTCCACTCAAATGATGGGCACACAGATGAAAAACCTTGATTCCTCTCTTTCCTTCACCTAAGTCCTGAAAATTCTAAAACCCATCCTGACTCCCTTCACTTCTCTCCATCCCACTACCTCCATCCTAAAGCAAGTCCCTCATCTCTCACCTTGACTCTGAAATAGCCTCCTTCTACTTAGCCTCCTTGTTTCCAGTCTTATCCTGCTACGACCCACTCTTCACATAGTGGTTTTTAAATGTAAATAAGATTTTTCTATACTTAAAATCTTTCAGTGGTTTCCTGTCATACTCAGAATAAAATCTAACTTCCTTACTCTGGCCAGAAGGCCCCATGAGTGGGCCCCTGTTTATCTCCCTGATTACACCTTGAATCGCTTCCCCCTCGCTCACTATGGTCCTCCCACACTGAAACAGCAAGCTTCTTTCCACCTCAGGGCCTTTAGCTGTTCCCTCTGCCTAGAATGATCTTCTCCTAGACCTTTATGTGGTTGGCTTCTTTGCCTTTGAGTCTAGCTTATGTCACTTTCTCCAGGAAGCGTCCACATACGCCAGCTTATTAGCCTATTTTACTTTCTTTGTTGCACTTGGGTGCCAGGGATTTGATTACTTGTTTGCTAGTCTCCTCCCACAGCAACATAATTCCATGAAATCAGAGACCTTGCTTTCTTCTTCACCACTGAATCCCCACCTCCCAAAACAGTACCTAGCACAAAATACATGCTGAATGAATGCATGGTGTGTGGAGCTAACAGCAGCATCACTGGGAAACTCACCGAAATCGGGTCTCCTTGGCCAAAGCCAGAATAGCTGTGGCCCCTCCAAATGAATGTCCCATTACAGCCATGCGGCTCACGTCAATGCTGCCCTGAGAAAGGTCAGAAACACAGGGGTGCATTTTTAGGAACTCTTCAAGGGCAAGAGGAAGAAACAGTGAGACAATGATGCAGAAACACAATACAGTGGGCGAGACCTCCAAAACCACGGTATTAAGCGTCTCTTGCCCACTGGAGAGCAACGGGTCAGGCCATCCCTGGACTGAACAGCCTTCTGTAGGCACGAATTCTGAAAACCACATTTCTCATCTTTATTTTAATAATCTTGCCACCTATAATATCTGGATGAGGTAGATATTCAAATATCTATGAATAAACAGAAATTATATGACCTATCAGTATAAGAGCACGTTAAGAATAAGGAACTCTCAGGAATTCCCTGGAGGTTCAGTGATCAGGACTCAGCGCTTTCACTGTGGTGGCCAGGGCTTGATTCCTGGTCAGGAAACTAAAATCCCGCAAGCCGCATGGTGCGGCCAAAAAAAAAAAGAATAAGAATTCACTTTATTTAGATCCTTGCCTTATAACCAATCCAACCAGAGGGATGGATGACACGTGCTCCAAGTCAAGTACAGAATGGGGGCGCTCCTACTGCCCCTCCACTTTGCTCTGAAGCAAGGACTGCTTGTACCAAAACCAATTCAGGTTCTACTTCCTCTGACATCTGTCCTGACTTTTATCTAGCAAAGTGAGCCTGCTCGCTCTAACGTGCTCTGCAAGCATCTATTTCTGGTTGTCCCCAGAAGCCTTCAGGACATGGTTATATAAAAAACCACTGCAGCTGCCTCCTAAGGGGCTCAAAAAATCTCTCCAGGATTTGCTGCCCAGCCTCTGCCCTGAACCCATGTTGTCCTTTGCTCTTCCCAACTTCTATCCCAAGTTTTTGTATCTAAATTCTCCCCTCTTTGCTCAGTACCTTTGGATTGGTCAAGGTTTCTTCAGCTTTTTTAATAAGTTAATAATATCTACATAACTCTAAAATCAGGAGTATATAGAGAAGTCTCCTACCTACACTATTCCCTGTCCACAGTTGCCCACCCCCTACCCAGACAGGTAAGTTGCTTGCGTCTTTGCAGAGCTTACTTATGCCTACACAGGTAAACATGAATATATACTTTCCCCCCTTTTACACAAGTGATATTGTAACTTACTTTTTTTACATAATAATATTAGTACATAAAGAGCTTCCTTATTCTTTTTTACAGCTACATTTGATTTCACCATGGTACAGACAGCTAGTGATCACCAAAACTGTTCTTCTTCCTGGACACACAGCTAGACTCTATTTCCCAACAGTTAGATGTGGCCTTGTGACTTGATGTGAGCGATAGTGGTCTTGTGATAGAATATGTAAGTGATTATCTCCATTTACAGGCACGGTCTATCAAAACTCTTCCATGCAAACCTCCATGCTCTTTCCCACTCCTGGCTTAACGTACATGGTGAAGTTGGGTTTCACAGGTGGAAGAGGGTGGAGCGATTAGAAGAAGGGAGCCTGGATCATGTGGGAGAGAAATAAATTTCTCTTTGTTAAGCCACTGAGATTTGGGGCTTACGTGTTATAGCAATTAGTATTATCCAAAATAATACATCCATTGTTCCATAATCTATTAAACCAGCTGTGGTCACTTATGGGTGAACATTTAGGATACTATCAATCTTTCGTTATTACAAACAACACTGGGATGAATAACCTTATACATACATCATGTTACATGTGTGCAGGGATGTGTAAAATAAATTCCCAGAATTGGACACTGCCGGGTCAAACACTAAGTGCATTCGTGCTGTTGAGAGCTATTGCCAAACTGCCCTGCATGGGGCAATCTGCACTCACACTGGCAACGGAGCAGAGGCTACTTCCCCACAGCTTTGCCGACAGGGTGAGTAATCAATTTTTGGATCTTGCTCAATCTGATAGATGAAAATTCACTTAGCTGTTTTCATTCTGTGTTTCTCCAAAAGGCTGCCTCTTAACTAATCCAACTACACATAGCCCGCCATCCCCCGATGTCTGTCTCAGGCCCACAGGCCCAGAGGCCTGAACTGTGGTGCCTGGCCCTGTTTATCTGGTGGGGACTGATGACATACACCATATAGCGGGCAAAGCTCTCTAGATTTCAGGGCCTGCCTTACCTCTTGGCCATTCAGGCTGATGCTTCTTCCTGGAAGACTTTTCCAGAGCCTTTAAAAGATATTTTCTAAAGAGGCTTTGGGGCACACTGCATAGGCAAAAAGCCCCAAATTAAAGTTTCACTCTACCACTTGCTTAGCTGTGTAACCTTGGGCAGATACTTACCCTCTTAGATCCTTGGTTTCTTTCTATGTAAAGAGATAACAATGCATATGTTTGTGAAAAGAGCTCTTATCATAGGAAGTCCTCATAAAGGAGTAATTATTATATATTTATATATATATGTATATACCATTCTCACTCATACAATGGAATATTACATGGCTATTAAAAATCATGCCATAGGGGCTTCCCTGGTGGCACAGTGGTTGAGAATCTGCCTGCCAGTGCAGGGGACATGGGTTTGAGCCCTGGTGTGGGAGGATCCCACATGCCGCAGAGCAACTAGGCCCATGAGCCACAACTACTGAGCCTGCGCGTCTGGAGCCTGTGCTCCACAACAAGAGAGGCCGCGATAGTGAGAGGCCCGCACACCGCAATGAGGAGTGGCCCCCGCTTGCCACAACTAGAGAAAGCCCTCGCACAGAAACGAAGACCCAACACAGCAAAAATTAATTAATTAATTAATAAACTCCTAAAAAAAAAAATCATGCCATAGAAAAATATTAACTGGAATAAGAAGACATGTGACATTCATACTGTTTTGCTAAATGAAGAATAGGGCCACAAAACACCTTGTATTAAATAGTAACATTGTTTTTTTGGTTTTTTTGCGGTACGCGGGCCTCTCACTGTTGTGGCCTCTCCCGTTGCAGAGCACAGGCTCCAGACGCACAGGCTCAGCGGCCATGGCTCACGGGCCCAGCCGCTCCACGGCATGTGGGATCTTCCCGGACCGGGGCACGAACCCGTGTCCCCTGCATCGGCAGGCGGACTCTCAACCACTGCGCCACCAGGGAAGCCCAACATTATTGTTTTTTAAAAACTGCATCTTAAAAGAACTGGAAGGACAAACATCAAAATATCCAAAAATTCCGTTTCTTTTTCCTTCATGCTTTTGTGTGATTTCTTGGTCCTCTAAATAAAGCCTGAGCTACTTTTGAAATTACAGAGGAAAGGACTGGATAGGGGAGGAAAATGTGCCTTCATAGGCACCAAATTCCATGTGGGGGACAGTTTCTCTCCTTCTGGGGGATTCTTGGGATTCCTTTAAAGGCAGGATTGAGCCTGCAGTAGACAACACACGTTGTATGCGGCTCCATAGCTCTTCCTTTGCGGAACAAACCATCCCTCCCTCACCCATGCGGCCCCATGAGGCTGTCAGTCCTGGTGCTCAAGTTCCCCTGACCCGGAAGTGGGTGTGTAACGTAGGCAGGCTAACCAGAATACCCTATCCCTCTGGCACAGTGACTGGCCCAGAAGGGGCATGTGACCCAAGCAGGCCATGGCCTTTCCAGATTGCTGAAAGCTACCAGTTTCTTTTCCTTTTAGGTCTGGAGCTGAGTTGAGATGCAGGCTTGGAATATGCCAGCAACCACCTTTCTTGCCTAATGGAGAGAGTCTGGTGAGAATGAAGCCCATATACACAGAGTGGAGTTGAGCCAGGAGAAGGGAGAGAGTTGAGACCCTGGATCTAGCCATGCTGGCCTGAAGCCAATCTGCTTTTGGTCTTCCTACTTAGTTGGGCCAATAAATTCTCTTTTGGTTTAAGCTAGTGAGTTAGGCTTCTGTTATTTGCAAGCAAGAAAGTCTTGATGAATAAAATGTGCTGCCATACCTTCAAGGTCATCAGATCCAACCCGCCAGGCACGGTGTTGAGGACAGTCTGCCCAGCAGCGGCCTCTTGCAGGACAGTTAACACCCTCAGGCACTCGCTTACCCTCTGGTGCACCTGCAACAGACAGTGCCAGTGGGAGCTGGAATACTGCACAACCATCCAGCGGGGATCTCGCTCCCCTACAGAGCCGAGGAAGAACGCAGAGATGACGTGCCCATGCACATCTCATCCAGCACTGTGGTCCCCACACCCTGAGAAAGGCTTAGCTCCCTCACAGCCACACATGTAAGCACCACCTAAGAGCACAACGAAGTCAGCCCTGCTGTTCAGACTCTACGTACCCACCGTGGTACACAGGGCTATAACATGGGTACAGTGTGCCACATGAAAGCACTCTGACAACAAGAGGACACAAAAGTGTTCCTATCATCAACCCAGTACTGGATTCCACTTGCCCACTTATAGCACATGTCTATTGTTTTTGTCTGCCTAGCACTCACCTGCCCTTACTTCTCCTGTTAACCCTGACTTTTGAGGATTGCCCCTCCCCCAAAAAATTTAGCAATGTATCTCGGATGGGAACTTCGTATTTTGGTACTTCTCCCCAGCCTCGGAGTCTCTATCCAGGATTTTTCATCTTGCACCTTGGGGTAGAAGTTGGGGACAACCCCAAAACAGCCCTATTCCCTCAGATGGTGAGGGCAAACATGTGCAACCTCATAAGGTAAGCCAGTTAGCAGATGAGACCAACCAGCAGAGGGACAGAGATAAGAGTGAAAAACAAGTCCCAATGGCATTTGGGACTAGCAGTCTTGCCCTTCCCTTGTCTGCTTATATAAGCCAACCAATTCTCCTTTTTGCCTAACAAGCTTAAGTTGGGTTTCTGTCACTTGCAATTGTAAGAGTCTTGATTAATACCTCATTTCTCTGATGTGACAAGCTCAGAACCACTATGACTAAGATTTCAAGAGAGGTTAGTTCAAAGTCTTCTTAGTGAGTGTTTTATAGGGAGGACAGGCTTAGTTACTCTCCCTCCCCACTGGCATAAGCCTACCTGGCAATTCCGAACATGGAATTCCTTCTCCCCTTCCTCAGTTTGACGGTGGGGGATCCATTCCTCCTCCAGTGACTCGCTGTTGGGCTGGTTCGCCTCTGGGGGCTGCTTGCAGAAACAGGTTGCTGCAGCTGACCCATCCCTGCAATACATGTGCCACCAGAGAGAGACCAGAAGACACTTGGACTTATTTCTCCCCTTTACCAAATCCTCCTTTTCAGCCAAGACATTCTAGATTATCCTTTAGCTAATAGGGAAAAAGATCGGGGGCACACATAGGAGTAGAAAAAAATGTGGATTTTGGAGACTGACCTGGGTTTGAACCCCAATTCAGCTATGTCACTTTCAGCAAGTTATTCAACATCTTTGAACCTTGGTTTCCTCACCTTTAAAATGAATATAACCCCTACCTTGCATAGTGCTGTGAGGACTAGAAATAATATATCTATAGGGAACTAGCCTATACCCTAGCCCACTGCAGGCACCCAACCCATGATGGTTCACTGTGACCGTCATCCCTCACCTGTGCTCTGGTACAGCAACCACAAAGCCATGGGAGGCCAGCTCCATGCAGAAGGCTGAATACAGTGTCCTAAAGATCCAGGAAGGAACCGAGAGAAGTGATCAAAAGAACGGCCTACCCTTAGCCCCTAGTCCAACCATGCTCTGCTAGTAGCCATCTCAAAAAATGGAATGGAGGAAGTTTCATTTGCAGCAGCCCTGGCCCAGAAGCTTTTTCCAGCCAGCATACCCCTGCTCTCACCAAGGCTCCAATGTCCTCCTCCAGGGAGCATGTGCAAGTCAATCCACCGTGTTTTTCAACCCCATACACTGACGCATCTCCTCCACCCCCAACCCCAATAGTTTGGCTACTTCAAACAATTGCATTCTTATTGTCTATATATTGTATGTCTCCCAACTTAGTTGGTAAGCTCCTTGAGGACAGGGACTCTGGCTATTTCTTTAATATGCAAATATGCATCTGAGATTTAACATGTGGGTTTTTTGGTCTGTCCTCCAACTTTCCAGAAAAAATATGGCAGACACTGCCAATTGCCTACTCCAAACACCTATTTTTCCCTTCCTCCTTAATAATAGAATCTAATTTTCAGTTGAAGACATTGTCATGCAAAAAAATATGACATTTCCCAGCCTCTCTGCAGTCAGGTTTGTCTGTGTGATTAAGTTCTAGTCCAGCAATAGAAATATAATGCTATCCTCCTAAGTAATTTAAAACTTTCTAGTAGATATATTTTAAAAAGTAAAAAGAAAGAGGTAGAATTAATTTTAATAATATATATTATTTAACCCAATATAGCCAAAACATCATCATTTGAACATATAATCAAAATTTTTTAATTAATGAAATATTTTATTACATTCTCTTTTTTTTTTCATATGAAGTCTTTGCAATCCAATGTGTGTTTTATACTTATAGCACATCTCAGTTTGGACCAGCCATATTTCAAATGTTCAATATGCACATGTGGTTAGAAGCTACCAATAATGGACAGAGCAGCTCTAGTCAATGGGATGTAAGCAGTTGTGTTATATAGAACTTTCAGAAGAGTTCTCCCTTCCTATTGCATAGACTGCAGATGTAATGGTTAGACCTAAAGCAGCCTGGGTCATGAGATACCCTTAGAAATAGAAGCTACACGTCTAGTTTTCTGACAGCTTTGTAGAACTATCATATCAGCTCTGTCTACCTCTAGCTTTCTTTTTATCTGAGCAAAAAATAAATTTTATGTTATTTAGGTCACTATTGCTTGGGGTTTTTCTGTGAAATACAACTTACTCAGATCCTAACTGATGCGGAAAGTCAGTGTCTTAAGTTTCTTTTCACCTTCTCACTTCTCTCAGGGAGGCAAAGAACTGGACTTGAGAGCCAGAGATTTCTGATCCCTTCCCAGTTTAAACTGTAACTTTGGACAAGTCTGCCTTTCAGAGCCTATTTGCTCATCTGTAAAATACGCATCCCCCTCCCCACGTACCTCACAGGACTGTGTGGGAACCAAAGGAGACAGAGGCACATTAAAATGGCGAGGTAATGTTTAAATATATATACTCCTCCCTGGGATGGGAAGCCAGAGGTCTGTGACTCATGGGAAGGATTTCAGATCCTGAATTAACCGCAGATGCAACAAGAGGAAACCATGTCCCTCTACCTCCCTGCCCCTTTTCTTGGAATTTCCCTATGGTTAATGAAGAGTATTTATAACTGATTCATCCCAGTTTACTGAGATCTGAGGCCTCAATACAGACTCTTAGTCCAAAAAGACCACTCTAAAGTCATGTGTTCACCTGCTCTCTCTATAAAATACCTGTCAGCTTAGGAAATAATATTTGTTAGCTTCTTTTCCCCACTAGACTACAATCTGAAAGCAGGGTCTCTATTGTATTCACTCCTGCATACCCAACCCCAGCATAGCACATAGCAGGTACTAAATTTACTGAATAAGAAAACTTCTTGGACTTCCCTGGTGGTGCAGTCGTTAAGAATCTGCCTGCCAAGGCAGGGGTCATGGGTTCAAGTCCTGGTCTGGGAAGATCCCACATGCCGAGGAGCAACTAAGCCCGTGCGTCACAACTACTGAGCCTGCGCTCTAGAGCCTGCAAGCCACAACTGCTGAGCCCATGTGCCACAACTACTGAAGCCCGTGCACCTAGAGCCCGTGCTCCGCAACAAGAGAAGCCACCGCAATAAGAAGTCCGCTCGCCGCAATTAGAAAAAGCCCACGTGCAGCCATGAAGACCCAACGCAGCCAAAAATAAAAATTAATTAATTAAAAAAAAGAAAACCATCTTGCTGCCTTTCTAGCCTCATCTCCACACCTGCTCTCCACTTCCTGCCATGTGCTACAGTTATGTGAATCCATATTCAGTCTCCTCTAGTGGATGCAAATTCCTTGATTTGTTTATCTTTATATGTCCCACCTTCTTTTCATGCCAAGGAGCTGGCATAGAGCAGGTGCTCAACAGATACCTGCTGAATGTATGGAACCTAGCAAAACATAAATATTCATTGGGAAACTACTATTTTCCAGGTAATGCCCTAGGCACTGGGAAAGATAGAAGACAGACATGGTCTCTGCCTTTGTGGAGCTTACAATCTAGTTAAAAAGACAGACATTAAAGAATAATCACATAAGTAATTAATTCATTACAAGTATGTTAAGTATTGAGAGGTACTTATGAAAGCACACCACGGGAAAACTTAACCTAATATAATATAGGGGTCAGGATAGGTGTCCCTAAGAAAGTGACACCCAAACTAAGACCCTGAAGGTAATTTGGAATTAGCCAGGCGAAAGATGAAAAGGAGGAAGAGGAAGAGAGGAGAACAGCAAGTATTCCAGGCAAAGGGAACAGCCACAAAGCACAGCACAAATGAAATCTCTGAGGCAGAAAGTAACATAGTGCCTTTAGGGCTGTTTGTCTGGAGAGCTGGAGTAGGGCAAGTAGCAAGCAACAAGGCTGGAAGCTTTGTCCTGGACCTGCATTCAGGTAAGCCAATGACAACAGCTGAATTAAGTTCAAAGGGCCATTAAAAAGATCTAGATAGGGTCTTCCCTGGTGACCCAGTGGTTGAGAGTCCGCCTTCCGATGCAGGGGACACTGGTTCATGCCCCGGTCCAGGAAGATCCCACATGCCGCAGAGCGGCTGGGCCCGTGAGCCATGGCTGCTGAGCCTGCACGTCCGGAGCCTGTGCTCCACAACGGGAGAGGCCAGAACAGTGAGAGGTCCGCGTATCGCAAAACAAACAAACAAAAAAATCTAGATAGCGGACTTCCCTGGTGGCAGAAGTGGTTAAGAATCTGCCTGCCAATGCAGGGGACACGGGTTCAAGCCCTGGTCCGGGAAGATCTCACATGCCACGGAGCAACTAAGCCCGTGTGCCACAACTACAGAGCCTGTGCTCTAGAGCCTGCGAGCCACAACTACTGAGCCCGCGTGCCACAACTACTGAAGCCCGTGTGCCTAGAGCCCGTGCTGTGCAACAAGAGAAGCCACTGCAATGAGAAGCCCACGCACCGCAACGAAGAGTAGCCCCCGCTCACCACAACTAGAGAAAGCCCGCGTGCAGAAACGAAGACCCAATGCAGCCAAAAATAAATAAATAAATTTATTTAAAAAAAAAAAAAAGAGCTAGATAGGGAAGTGACATTCATTCATTCATTCAACAAATATTTATCGCACATCTACAATATGCCAGGCACTGTTCTAGGTGCTGGAATGACAAGATCATATCTGGTTTTAAAATAGATCTGCCCGGCTACAGTGTGGACAATGGTTTGGGTGGGGGTGGGAGGTGTGAAAAGGCAAAAATAGATGCCTTTGTGTAACACTCTGGGACATAAACTAGACTCATATGTTGATGAATGAACATACAGAGAGAATATTCACAAGCTTAAATAAGGACGCATGTACCACAGTTATTAAGCTATGTATATAACACACCAAGGTGTAAAAATCAGAATTCATGGGGAGAATTCTGAATGGATACTGACTTGTAAAACACTTGTAAAAGTGTTTCCCGAAATCTGGCGAAAGAGATCTTACAGTTCATCACCCCACGATCCTCCACGTAGAGAGACAGAGAGGAAAACTGGCAGGCGTGTGCACCTATTAGGTGCCTGTCTGAGTCCTCATAACCCTCACTGTGGGAGCAGCATTCCATTTGACAGATGAGGAAATGTAGGCTCAGAGAGTTCTACCACAGCCCCGAGCTCACAGAGTGCAGTGGTATGGCTGAGATTTACAGCTGAGGCCGCAAGCTCCACGGGAGCGGGAACGAGTCTGTCTTCCTCATCACTATGCCAGTGCCCCAGGCTGAGGTGCCCTCAGTGTAGGTTGAATAAATGACTCTCTGACCATAAAGCTCAAGCCCCTTCTAGTACTTCTAGGCTGTTATAGAGGAAGAAAGCTAAAAGCAAGTATTTATATAAATGCTGGAACATGAGAAGCCAAGGATATAAAAGGCTCCACCGGGTGAAAGGGGCCTGGGGGAAGGCCTTCTAGAGAAGGTGGACCCAGTGTCTTGGGATGAAGCACATGGTAGATAAGAAAACTGACAAATGGAAATACGCGTTTCCCTACCCTTTGAGAATAAGCTGAGACTCAGCAGCTGCAACCAGGCAAGGAATATGACAAGGTCTGGGGCAGAGCAGCTCTTACCTGAAGGCTCCCAGGCCATGGGAGAAGATGATCAAGGGGTATCCAGAGTCCTTTGTCTTAAAGGGGCCATTCCAGCTAACAGGCAGGCGACAAGATCCTAGCAGAGACAAGGGCTATAGAATCTCCTGCTGAATGCGAAGGGCAGCCTGGGCACAGGTGTGATGAGGACATGTGGCCCTCCTCTCAGGAGAACCACCTTTTGCCCAAGCAGCCCAGGACAATCAATCACCTACTCTTTCCCCTTTTCTCCCCTAGGGAGCATAAACACAACAGAAAATGGGCAGATAAATCCAAAGGGGAGGTACTGAACAACTTACAGACTAAGTCCCTGAGATGCCAAGGCAGTGGGTAGAGTTCCTAACAGTGGGGCCTTTGGGGAAAGGGGATGATTCAATGTCATCTGACCCAGAAGAGGGAGGAGCTAGAGAGGCAACTGCAGGAGACAGTATGCTCCTTGGCAGTTAAGAATGTTTCTTTGATCTACACTATAGCTGGCACAGAGTGAAATTAATACGTGCTGGATAAATGAGTAATAGCCACCATCCATGGAACACATTCTATATCCCAAGCACTGCACTAGAGTACATGTTTTACATACGTCCTACACTATAACCCCGCAAAAGCATCAGATATTCAGACACAATTTAAGTAACTTGCCCAAGCCCCACAGTAAATGATAAAGTCTGGATTCGAATCCAAGACAGTCTAATTCTATAACCAAAGCTCTTATGTACATAATTCTCTCCACCTCTCCATACCACACTGGCTAATGGATGCCCCATTACAAAAGGGCTGGGCAAAGCAAACTGTAATATACTGTGTCTGCCTTGGGATCTCCTAGGAACATAATCAAGCAGCTGGGAGAGAATCTTACCCACAACCATGTTGAACAGCAAACCTCCCCAGCGCTTATTAAACTTCAGGTAATCAGCCAGGCCAGTGCAGTACTCATAGCGGGGAATCCACAGGGGCTGCTCTGTGGTCTCTTCTGCCTCTTGGCAGGGGTAGAAGAGTCGAAAGAAGCTCCCCTGTAAGGAAGGAAAGAGAGCAGCAGCTCAGAGCAAGAAGCCCACGCATGGCTAGATGTCCCAACAGACACATTCAGCAGGTGTTTGGGGCACCGGCAAAGCACCAAAACAGGGAAACTTTACCTTCAATTCATATACCTGAATTTTGTATTCAGAAAATCCAGAAAGAAGCGATTTTATGTTTAGCATACATGTAAGGCTTATGTCATTTCAAACAGCCAACTGTATTTTGAATTACGTCTGAGGGGTACTACAATATTCCCAATGCTTGAGATATCAAAAGATTTAAATCTGGCCCTGAGCCCAGGCCTGGAGAAGTCCCAGGAGCGAGCGATTAGCCCTCATGCTGAATGGGGTGGCATTGGTGTGTCACCCAGGACAATCCTCCAGGCTGACCCCTGGGAAGCAACAGCAGCACACTCATTTTACATGGGAGTAGGTGAGAGGTTACCAGGAAGTATGTGCCTCTCACAAGGGAGGGGGGAGTTCAAGGGCCAGCAGAGAATAACCTAGGAACCGATGGAGGGAAAGTCCCGAACCAAAGTACCAGAGGGAAATAGACGAAGGCAGGAGAGGAGAAAAAGGAGACTATCTTCCTACCCGGGTCAGGGAGTCAAAGGTCAATGGCACATGGTCCGCTGCTCTTCCTCTCATACACTCAGATTAAGATGAGATCCAAAACCTTTCCAGGATCAGGCATCTGCTCTCAAGACATCTGAGAGCTACCTTTGAAGCTAGAGGCCCCATTTCCCCTGAGCCAGAAAAAGAACCCATAATCTCTTGTCTATTGAGATGCTTCTAATTGGAAAGAGGAAGAAAAAGGTCAGGGAAAAGAGACCTAGGGGCTCTACACCCAAATCCAGACCAGCTCTAACTCAGTTTCCCCCCACCTGGAATTGCAGCATCAGACTCACTATCGATAAGTCCCGTGCAGACAGAAGCAGCGGAGACGTGCTGGAGACACTCACCTGGAGACTCTGACCCTCCATCACATCCCCACAGCCTACGAGGTGGGATCCCGTGACAGGTGGAAAGCCCACGGACTGGTTGACCCCCATTTCACCACCAGTTGAACTGAACAACGACTTGGGCCGTGGCTGAACTTGATGGCTGGAGGGTGGAACACAGAACAGCCTCTTGCTGGTTTCCTCTCAGCTTCCTGTTGCTTATTCATGTCATCTGCCACCCCTATCCACCCCTCCTTCCCGCCGGTGACTCAGTCAATCTTCCACATCATCCACTTTGCTACACTGCCTTTACTAAGGTTTAGGGGCTGCTTTTTCTGTTGTTGGTGGTGGAGAGGTAAGGAGATGGTCATGAAAAGGAAAGAGAACCTCCATACGCTTCAAAACCCACTAACAAGTGTTTATCTGATTATGTGCCCAGCACAGCAGTTACTGCTGCATGGACTATAACACAGACCTTGTCCTCATGAAGCTAAGAATAACAATTACTACCATCAATTATTTACTCTGTGTCAGCACTGAACTAAGCTTTTTACATACATTGTGTCATTTCATTCTCTCAATAACTGAGGGTTAGACCCTGTTTTACAGATGAGGAAACTAAGGCATGAAGAGGTTGAATAACTTCCCCAAGTCACACTGCTTCTAGGTGGCAAACTCGGGTCTGTCTAATCCAGACCTGAGCTCCTAACCCTCACTGATCCTGTTCCTGGGGAGACTCAGTTATATACATATAAAATCACTGACCGAAACTATTAACTATAAAAGCACTTATGCTGGGCCTTGAAATATAAGGAAGATTTTAGAGGCAGGGGAGAAGGAAAGCATTTCTAGAAAGGACATAATGACAGAGCAGAAAGGGATAGAGATACAGAAGAGTATAATGTGGGCAGAAAATCAAACAGGAGCCTTCAACATGGCAGGTGTGCATGCTCTGACTAGAAAACATTCCTGTAACTTGGCTGCTTCTTAAATTGGGGTTAATGCCACTGCTCTCCGTCCCTCTTCAATCACATCATCACAGCAGCATCACGCTTACTCTGTGCCAGGAACTACACCAAGTGCTTTACATACATATATTATTTAATTAAATCCTTACAACAATCCTCTGGGATATGTATTGTTATTCCATCTTACAGATAAGGAAACTGATGCTTAATAAAGTTAGGTAATTTACCCAAGAACATATAGCTAGCAAAGCCAGAATTTGATCACGGGCAGTGTGGCTGTGACAGTGGAGAATGTGATCAAACTTCTTGATATCCACTCTATCCTGCCCTCCTACACAGAAGCCTACACAGAAGTGATTTGGGTGGGGCTGATACCTCACTAACTTCTAGAGTTGGGCCAATCATCCCTTGGCATCCCCATCAGTATCCGGATGAAGAGTGGGCTCATGACATAAGTTGGTCCAACCAGAGTAAAGCCCAGGACTTTGGTTTGATGGTTGAGGGTGGAAAAGTTCTTTCTTGTTTTGAGCTAGAGTGATGTGCGGATATGAAGCCTTGAACTGTTGCAGCCACTCTGCTACCTTGTGGATGAAGCTACTTGTGGAGGATGGCAGAGCTGAGAGAATCATAAAGAAATACAGTCATATTTGTGAAGACTGTAAGAATCTCTGGATTAGATTGTACCTGAAACCTGACCCAGTCCTAGACCTTCTAGTTACAAGAGCCAATAAATCCCCTTTTTTATTTAAACCAACTGGGTTTAGATTCTGTTGCTTGAACCAAAAGCACCTAAACAGATACACTGAGTCCTGAGCCACATTTTCAGTCATTACATTATTCTGCTTTCTTTAAGATGCTCTGGGATGGATCAGAAAGTTCAGGTCAAAGCATGCCTGGGCAAGAAGAGAACTTAGAGATCATTTCTCCTCACAGTCATCCTCTGCACCACCACCCCCCTCAGCCCAGTACATAAATGAGCTTTACTGATGAAGAAATCAAGGTTAAGAGGTTATGAGAGCTGCTCAAGAGGTTAAGTGAGCTGCTCAAGGTCACCAGAACTATTATAACACATAGATCTCCTCACTGCCAACTTCCAATTGTCTGATCTAATGGAAAACCATTAGACAAGCAATAATACTAATGTCATTCTATTTAACTTTGGAAGATAATAAGTGACATTCTTTCTACTACAGACTTCTTCATTTTGTTTCTCTGAAGCAAATTTAAAAATAAACGTAATTCATTTTAAAAAGAAGCTAAGCCCCTGAGGCAGTCAGTGGACTATTCAGCCAAAAGGAAGCTGAACGTGTGCTGCTTAGTCTCAGACCCTGACCTTTTCCCCTTGAAGGCAAATGTACAGAGAACCCACGGCGGGTTGGGAGGGGGCACAGGACACGACACCCACGTGACAATGAAGCAGCGGCAAGTTCTCACTGCCATAAAAGTGGGTCAGACAAAATACTGTGGGAGTTCCAAGAAGAAAGAGAGCTCCTTTAGCTTGGAAGTGGAGGGCAGGGGAAGATGGGAAGATTGACTTTCGAGTAGAAGAATGTGTGAGCAAAGGCACAGAGGTGAGAAAGCACACTTGAGAAACCTCGAGAAGTTTGTGATGGATGCAAGGTGAGAAAGGACGATGTGACCAGATTTGGAGGGTAGCAGTCCCTCAAGTGCTAGGCTAAGGAGTTGGAATCTACTCTGGAAATGAGGTCGTGGACATGGGAGATATAAAGTCTGAAAGACCCAAGTTTGAGGCCCAGCTCCTTCGCTGCCTAGCATTCTTACCTTGGGCAAGTTACCTGATCACTCTAAGCCTGATTCCCCATCTGTACAATGGGAATGCTACCCATCCTCATAAGGTTGCTATGGAGATAAAATGAAATAATGCATTTAAAGCACCTAGTGTAGTACCTGGCTCTTAGGAAGTATCCAGGAAATATTTGTTGATTGTGTGAAAAGTAGAAACAACAGGATCTGGCAACTAAGTGGATCTGGGGAGTTATGGGAGAGGGAAGAGCCAAAGATGAGTCAGGTTTCAACACTGCGTGACCAGAATGATAGTAGCTTCTTACAGGAAGAGATGTTGGTCTTAATCAGAACAGAGAACATTACATGAGATAGGAATCAGGATGAGAGCACTTGAGAACAGAAGGGAAGCACAACTCTCTGGCAGTCCTGGAAAGTTTCTGGGAAGGTCATCAACTAAATTAAACTTGGAAATAAATAAAAACTAAAGAAGCTAATTGGCCAGAGTGAGGCTAACATGAAAATGAATCTGCATTCCCTGGGCTCATACTGACTGATCCACAAGTAGAATGGGAAGATGGGAAAATCCAATCTGACTGGCAAATTTTGCCTAAGAAACATCCACACCGAGCATCCAGAGTTATTTCTAATAAATGCCATGGAATTCGCCAAGGAAATCAGCCCAGGTGTCTCTACCTTCTTTGGCTCACCTTATTTAAACAATTTGCGGTGGTGCCTGCCTAAAGGCCTCTCTACCCATCCAAACCTGTCCCAACCATCAAAGCCCAGTGAAATCTCTGGTCCTCTGTGAAGCTTTCCAAGTCCTTCCAACCTTCCCTCCTCTCCACTCTGAGTACTGTCTGCCTCCCTCACCTGATAACCGATCACAGGCTGCCTCAGGACAGCTCTTGAATTAGTACGTATTCTAGCAGTTTTCAATCAGTAACTTGCCTCCAATAAGTGGTCCACGTAGAATCTAGATCAGAAGTTCCTGAAACTATTATCACAATCAACTGGAAAACTTTTCAAAAATACAGGTTTTAGGGCCCCCATTGCCAGAGGTCAATTAGCTTATAAAGCTTCCCAAGCTTTCTGATCCCCAAGGTTCAAGAACCTCTGGTGCAGATGGTACCCAGGATTTTTCTTTTATTCAGACGTGTGCATGCAGCAAGTATTTACTGAGTGTATATGGTATTCCAGCCCACCATTTTCATATTAATGAAATGATAATGACTGTGATACCACTTGGTTTAATCCCCATGGCCACCTAGAAGCATGTTCCTGCCAGTTACTAGGCTTAATGCAGTGCCCTGCATATAACTGGTCTCAACAGTCAGTTTATCCAATGAATGCTACTTAATTTTTTACACATGTATGCCTTATCTCTTCAGATATACTACAGAGGTAGACTGTGTTTTACATTTCTTTGGAGTCCAAACCATCTATCCTCATGCTTTCTCCACATAGTAGGAACCCCAAAAATGCTTGCTTTATTTGGCTTTGATTTAAACCCTCTCAATTCTTTAATCTCTGTCTTTTTGATCTAAAAATTAGGCTATATGGTATAGTGGGGGAAAAAAAGGCTTTGGTGACAGTCTGAACTCCACCTCCATCACTTAACTGGCTGTGTGACCTTGAGCAAGGGCCTTCAATTCTAAGCCTCTGATAACTTCTCCACGTGGTAGAAATAATAAATCACGCATGAAGCTGCTGCTGAGGATTAAATGAATGTATGTAAAGCACCTGACATATAGAAGGTACTATAACCATAACAAACTACATGACCTCTCTCAGCCTAAGTTCCCTATAAGTAAAATAAGGACATTTCATAAGTGAAAATTAATAAGAAAAGTGATATTGCCTAGGGCCTGGTACATTTTAAGTGCTCATAAAATGCTAGGAATTAATTAACAATGCTATGTCTCTCTTTCCTCATACCCAGGTAAGCTTTTTTTTTTTCCGGGATTTTTGTGGTTTTCTGGATTAAACCCTTTGACAAAATGGTTTCTTTCCTCCTGGCCTTTTCGAGTCTGAGACACCCCTCCCAAAACCAGCGTCTACTAAACAGGCCCAGAAGAGCCCAGAGGGAACGGATAGGGCTTACACTGCAGCTGTCCATCTCCTGCTGGGGCCCCGTTTCCAGTGTTCAGGGACCACCCTTCGGCCAGCTGTGTGGACTTTTCATCACTGGCTATTTCAGGACAGAGTCCAAGACAAGCACTTCTCTGGGGCTTCCTTCCAGACAAAGCTCTCTGGAGTCTTAGAGCTCATTAGTCTGTGGTCTCTGGGGAAGTGAGGAACTAACACCCTGCTCTCAGAGAATGGAGACACCAAGTGCTCAGGGGCAGGTTTGAGCAACAAGGGGACAGAGCTATAAAAGGAGCCAAGATAAGAGTTTTTCAGAGCATTAATAATTATAGTAAAAATAATCTCTCGCTTGTGGAGGCTTTACAGTTTATAAAACACTTTCACACGTATTAGCTTACTGGCTCCACAACACTGCCTCAAGCTAAGACGGAGAGAGCAACTGTCATCTCCATTTCGTATTATGGGTTGACTTCCAGTCCTGGGCACTTCCGTGGATTGTGAAAGAAGGAATGGCGACCCTTCTTTCACTAGTATGAAAACCAGGAAACTGAGGGTAAGAGTAAAGCACATAAAAAGTGTGGAGCACAAAGAAGGCCACGTTTCAGAGAGGTGATGCCGTGGGCTCGGGGTGGGGCTGTGGGCTCCGAACGAGAGAGCTCACCGTGGGATTCCAGGGGCGCCGGGAGTGAAAGAGCAAGATGATAGTGGGAGAATAAAGGGTGAGGGCGGATATTGGAGGTGTTTCAGTAGGAAACAGAAAAGATAAAGGACTAATGTGGATTAGCCTGGGATTAAGACGAGAAAGCCCCCCAAACCGACCTGGAATGTGAGCAAGTCTTTAGACCCCTCAGTCCAGAATAGAAGCTTTCTCCAATCAAACTTACCCAGTCAAGTGGACCTCTCAGAAGCAACCCAAAAGGTCAACTCGACGGAAACGAGAAACTGCCCAGGAGCCAGTGGCCCTTTGGTAGTTGTAGTTTCTAGAACTCGAAATTAGCGCTTAAAACCATTTCCCGCCTCTCTGTCCGGAACTATAACTTCCGAGGTGCACCGCGCAAGATTGCACATTACGACCCGCCCCCCAGGACTACGATTCCCAGAGGTCTACACGGCCCCTCGTCTTGGTGTGAAACCGCCCAAGGGCCGGAATGCGGTGTGATTCCTCCCCCTGGTGGTCGAGGAGCCGCCACCACGATTACAAAGCCCGAGCGGAGGGTTACTGCTTATAGTCCCGGTTAGTAACCCTCCGCCTCACCGTTCCTCAAATAATTCCTGGGCGTGCCTGGAGATAACCTGGGCTTTGCTTTATTCTCAGGGCCGTGAGGAGAAGGTCTGAGCTTGTTTGTTTGTTTTTTTTGTTTTGGGGTTTTGTTTTTTTTTTTTTTGCGGTACGCGGGCCTCTCACTGTTGTGGCCTCTCCCGTTGCGGAGCAGAGGCTCCGGCCGCGCAGGCTCAGCGGCCATGGCTCACGGGCCCAGCCGCTCCGCAGCATGTGGGATCTTCCCGGACCAGGGCACGAACCCGTGTTCCCTGCATCAGCAGGCGGACTCTCAACCACTGCGGCAGCAGGGAAGCCCGTGAGCTTGTTTTGTGTTCTCCACATTGTGCTTCCAGTGAGAGTATAAGACTGATCATTCAAATTAAGGGCGCATTTCCCACCAACCTTACCTGTTCACACTTGTGGTATTCCATTGTCCTTCTTCAGAAACTCATGGCCAAGAACTGAGAGGAACCTGAGAGATTCCTCCCCGCCCCTCCGGCCCCAGCCGCTCCATCCATCCTCACTTTGCTGACACTATGCTGATTCTTAGGGACACACTGGTGTGTTCTTAGAAACACACAAGTTACTGTCGCTAACCTTGAAAGAATTCACAATCCAGCGGAGGATTCCGACAAATGAAGAATTACACGGTGATACGAGCTCTAATGGGGAAGACGCGAGGGGTTATAGGAGCCCTCTTGAAAGGCAGCACCTGCCCAGGCTTAGGAGAAATGGGATGGTGTCTTCAAGGCTTCTTGGAGATCTTAGAGAAATGTTAAAATTGAGAACTGAAGGAATAGGACTTAGCCAGGAGTACGGGGAGTATGAAGAATGTTTTACACTCTGGCTGGAGCACAGAGTGTGAGGGATGGGATAGAGAGGCACACCTGAGGAGGGAGGCAGGACCACATCCTCAGGAGTCTTGTAAACTTCCATAAGAAAACTGGATCATCCTGGCAGCTCAAAAACTTTCAAAAGGGCTTCCCTGGTGGCACAGTGGTTGAGAGTCCACCTGCCGATGCAGGGGACACGGGTTCGTGCCCCGGTCCGGGAAGATCCCACATGCCGCGGAGCGGCTGGGCCCGTGAGCCATGGCCGCTGAGCCTGCGCGTCCGGAGCCTGTGCTCCGCAAACGGGAGAGGCCACAACAGTGAGAGGCCCGCGTACCGCAAAAAAAAAAAAAAAAAAAAAAAAAAAACTTTCAAAGGCTTCCTACTACCTGCTGAATAAGGTCCCAACTTCTCAGCTTGGCATTCAAGGTCCTCCCCAAACTGCAACCCCCACCCATCACCAAGACGTGCTCTGAAGTGTTGCTCCTGGCGTTCTCTGACAGGAATCGCCTTTCTTCGGCCCTGCCGCGCCCCCAGCTACGGTCACCTCCTCACCAGTCTCAAGATGTAGCAGGTTCTCATTGTTACCTCCACACTTTTTTTTTTTTTTTTTGCGGTACACGGCGTTGCACTGCCGTGGCCTCTCCCGTTGCGGAGCACAGGCTCCGGACGCGCAGGCTCAGTGGTCACAGCTCACAGGCCCAGCCGCTCCGCGACATGTGGGATCCTCCCGGACCGGGGCACAAACCTGTATCCCCTGCATCGGCAGGCGGACTCTCAAAAACTGCGCCACCAGGGAAGCCCATGCTTCAGGCTTCTTTAGACTCTCCTCTCCTCCTGACACTGTCACCACCACCATCCTTCCAGGAACCAAGATAAAGTCATCAGGAGAGAGTGATGGCAGCACCGCGTGTGGTAATCAAGCCCCAAATTTAATTAAAGCTGTGGTTGGTGGTGGTGACGGCAGAACATAAAAAGCTTACTGCAGATCAGAGATGGTTCTCTGGCTTATTAATCACTGCTCTGCAACTGGCCCAGATTACCCAGGACTAACTAGAGTCCCTGGTCCTGAGAGGGACAGCTGGAGTTTGTTTCTCTGTCTCCTACTCCCAGACTAGGCCATACTGGGGACGTTTGCTGGCCAGCTAAGTTTTAAACTTCCCAGGTACAGGGATGTCACAGCCTCCTTTACCTCCTTTGTCACTGTTAGGAAGATCTACCTTGGGCCCAGACTCCTGTTGCAAAATAAAATACTTGAGTTCAATTGCATTCCATTCCAATCTAGTCTTTTGGGGGATAAACAACCCAAACGCTTTAAGTTTTCAGCAAGTGGTTGATTTTCCAGGCTTTCATTATAGATCCCATCCTCCAACAGTTCAAGGATCTCTTCTGGTTGGCTACCATCCCACTCCAGCCTTTACCTTGTTGCTAAGTTACTTTAAGTTGGCATATGAGTGACCAGCTTTGGATTTCCTTTTCTCCCCACTACATGCTGAAGTTGGTGGACGACACTTTTTAAAATCAAACTATAATATGCATACAACAAAGTGTGTGAAGTGCACTAATACTAACTGTCCAGCTCAACCTTTTAAAAAAGAAAACATTTGATATAGCCATCACCTAGTTTGAAATGTAGAACATTTCCAATGCTCCCTGTCTCATGCCTCTTCTCTGTTTTCAATCACTCACCCCCCCCAGAGGGAGCCACTGTTTTTTGTTTCCTATCATCTCATTGGGACCCAGTTGGAGTCTGGGTGAATCCTCTTTTAACATCCTGTTAGCAGGTAGAGTGTATATGCTTAATAAAAATCAAGAACAATAACTGTCCTACTCTATTATTGTTACTATAATAACAGTAATAAGCACTAGAAATCAAGCAGTGAATAGAGAGATTAATTCCCTACCCACATGGTGCTTTCATTCTATTGAGGGGAGACAGATAATAAGCGAGCATATAACCAAGATAATTGCATACCATTAAGTGCTCTAAAGGAAATAAGATGCTTTGATGGAGAATAAAAGGAGTGAGCTACTCTCAGTAGGATGGCCAGGGAAGGATTCTCTGAGGAGCTGGCATCTGAGCTGAGCCCAACCTACCACTGAGCTCAGCTGCCCTAATACCTCCCATTTCTTGATTATCTACTATGTATCAGACATGTCATTAGCAACTTCCAAATCCTTTACCTCATTTAGTCCTCCTGGGAAGTATGTCATATTCTCTCTATTTTTCAGACAAGAAAACAGAGGCTCAAAGAGGTAGTAGCAGTTAATGTGGATACCAGCCTCATAGCCCCTCATCCCTTCTCTGAGCCCCCGTGTGTGGTGGTTTCCAGCAGCTGAGAGCCTCTGCACTCAAAGTCCCACTTGTGTCTGCTTCCTTGCCCGAAGGCTGTCTTAGGCATCTATGAACCAGGAAGGGAGAGGCATGTGCTACCCACCCCAAGGGCAACCTTCGGCCATGATGGAAGCTGATGACTCCTCATCCTTAGATAGGATGATTCTGAGGTGCATTTCACACTGTCTCTTGAGTTTCCATGGGGAGCTGAGCCCAGGGGCTCACAGCACTAAGCTGCACATTAGTGCTCCCCTCCCTGTGTCTTCTCCATGCTCTAACTTCTGCTTCTTGAAATCACCTCCCAAATAGACTACGAGCACCCAAGTCTCAGGGTCTGCTTTTGGGGGAACTCAAGCCACCCCCTTGCTCCAAGCACAGAAAAGTGCTTGGGGACATAACATTCTCGAACTGTGCCACGCCCTGTCACCCTCTATGCCTTTGCAAGTGCTGTCTCCTCTGCCGAAACATGTGTTGAATCCGTTGTGGTCCATCCAATGTCCATGACACTCCATCCCTGCCACCCTCCACCTGATGAACTCCAGCTGCTAGTGTCCAGCACTGGTAAGAATCATGTTTGTGCCAAGTGCTTGGCAAACCCTATCTCGTTCAGTTGACACAGAGATTCTGAGACATCGGTAGTACCATTCCTGATTTGCAGGTCAGGAAACAGATTCACAGAGGCCAGGAGACCTACCCAGGTTTTATAGTTAAAGACTGGCAAAGCCAGGACAAAGGGAATTCCATGGAGGTCAAGTGGTTAGGACTCCGTGCTTCCACTGCAGGGGGCACAGGTTTGATCCCTGGCTGGGGAGCTAGGATCCCACAAGCCATGCAGCATAGCCGAAAAATTAATAAACAAAAATTTAAAATCCAGGACCAAAATGCAGATCTACATATTCTACTGCCTTAGCCCTTGGCTGGAGAGAAAGGATAGGAATCGGGGTCTCTAGAGTTGTTCCAGCATTTCCCCTCTCAGAGAGGGGCCTAAATAAACAGCTGAGGGATGCCACCCCACCCCGACCCCGAGGTAGTCACCAGAGCCTCAGCTGGGAGGAGCAGAGACTATGGAGCCCAGAGGAAGGAGGCCAGGTTGAGGGGGCTTCCTACAAACAAAGAGGCTGGACATTCTGCCCCCCCGCCCCTGGGAGGGGAAAACTGGTGAAGGCATTACTCTTTCTATTTTCTGGCTCCTTCCATGGCTTTGGGAGTTTACTTGGCCTTGGCAATGGCCAGCTTCTCAGAATCTCTCATCAAAAATGATTCTCGGAGGCTAGGCCAGTTCTGGGACACCAAGAAGCCAAGGGAGGCCTGAATTCCCACTCTTAATCTTCTCTTCCAGGCCCTCAGTCTCGTTATCAACAAGCCCATCAAATGCCTGGTAAAGGCCCACCAGCCTGCAGAACACAAGCTGGCTAGGTGGGTACCAAGTTCTCAAGGGAGGTTGGGGAAAATGGGGGTGTGGTGGGGTGGAACCCTTATCAACAATGCCATGTCATTCCCTGCTTAAAATCCTCCTCGGACTGCTGTCAGGCTCCACAACAAAAGCTGCAGTCCTTCCAGAAGTGCAGAAGACCTTCAAGGTCTGGACCAACTTCCTTCAGCCTGTCAGATTCACTCCTCCTTCTCATCCAAAGTGACAAGCTCGTCCCTAGACAGCCATGCACTCAGCCACCTTCATGCACTCCATGCATTTGTTTGTGCTTTTTCCATTTTGCTTGTGCTGCATCTTCCTGGTCTGCTCTCTGTCTAATCTTTCAAACCCAGCAGAGATGTCACTTTCTTTGGGAAATCCTTCCTGGCTGAATCCCCCTGTGCTTCCCTAACACTCACTGGCGTCCCAGTAACAGCACACATAACAATGTGTGCAGTGAAGTGACCTGTGTGCCTGTCTCCTCTGAACAGGACCATGGCTCCTTGAGGGCATGGATGCCATCTTATTCATCACTGTGGGCCTAGCACAGCATCTGCCACAGTGGGTGTTGGTTAAAAGAATGAGCGAATAAGAGGCACCCAGAGCGGAGGCTGCAAACATGAATGCCTTCAGGGTCCAAGCAAGTCAGGTAAATTGGTGTAAGACAGTAGGGAGCAGGAGGGACTGTGGCAAACTTGACAGTGATTGGCTTGCCCAAAGGAATTCAAATTTGATTAAAGAACACAGGTGGGTAAAACCTGGCCTCTATTCAAAACAATAGTAATAATAATAGTTATTGTAAACTTACTCTGCAGCAGGAGATAAGGTGCAGTGGTTCAGAGTATAGGCTCTGGAAATGGGCTGCTGGATCTGAATCCCAGCTCTCCTGCCTGTTAGCTGTGAGACTTTGGTCATGTCCCTGAACTCTCTGAGCCTCAGTTTCCTCACTTGCAAAATGGAAATAATAATAATACCTACCTTATAGGGTTGTTGTGAGGATTCAAAGAGTGACTACATGAAAAGGACATAAAATGGTGCCTGGCACATAGAAAACACCCAAGAAGTGCTAGCTATCACTCTTCCCTGATGGTGAGTGCTCAGAGAAGGCCTCCCTGAGGAGGTGACATGTAAACTGAGCCCTGCATGTCAATAAGGAGCCACCCATGATGAGCTCTGAGAGAAGAACGTTCCAGGCAGAGGGGACAGCCAGGTGAAAGGTCCTAAGGGGGAAATGGCTTTGCTGGGTCTGGAGCACAGTGTCTGGGGAGGGGGGCAGGAGACAGTGTCTTGAGGGCAGGCAGGGCCCAGATCTTGGAGGGCCTTCTAAGCTGTGGAAAGAAGCCTGGATTTTGTTCTTGTGTGATGGAAGCCACTGGGGGAGTTTGTTTCAAAATATAGGTTTTATTATTATTTAGGTACAGTGAGGCCAACAGACCAGGAGACAACTGCCATTGAAAAGACAGTTCATTATACTCACAGAACCCAAGAGGAGGAGGCACACCATGCCACTGGGGCAGGGCGGGGCGGGGGGGGGGGGGCACATGGGGAAGCACCAGGGTTGGTCAGGAGGCAGCGGGAGGGAGGGGAAAACACAGGCAAGGGTCTTGATTGTGGTTTCCATGGGAGGAGTGTGTGAGGCCGCAAGCAGTCTTAGAATTGGCTGGATTAATAATTTCAGTGGGCTCTGGGCATGAGGCTGTCTCCAGTTGCCTGGTACCTGACCCTGTGATGCATAAATCAGGGGAGTAGTGGCCCTGAGTGTGAGAGCCCAGTAGAGGAGGTGACGGGGTATAGGCTCTGGATTGGGTAGTTTGCATTTGAAAGGCAAGCTCAAGGGTGAGTTTTTACTATCTATAGGAATTGGCTACCCTGGGAGGGGCAGTCCCTCCAGGGTCAGCAAGGCCCTGGTGCGAAACATCAAAACACAGAAACTAAAAAGACATGGCTAATACACAGTTACAGCCAAGGGGAGATGGGGTTTACATTTTAACAGGTCCTCTGGCTGCTGTGAGGAGACAGTGTTTTAGTGAGACAAGAGGAAAGCAGAGACCAGAGGCCGATGCAATGACCCAGGTGCAAAAGGATGGTGGCCTGGACTTTGGAGGGTGCAGGGGAGTGGGAGCCCGCTAACATCAGGGTCTGTATGGAGGCGGGGCTGCAGGACCTGATAGACATCCAATGAGGATGCCTTTAGGTTACAAGAGGCAATCGTAGCCCATCCTGATTTTATTTCTGGGGTTCACGCCTGTGTTTCCTTCCCCAGTTATGAACTGTACTATCTCACTCTTTTGATGTTAATGGCACAGTAAAGGGATTCTAGGAGATACTTCTGGATTAGAGATTGAAACAAAGTGTCCAACATAGTGCCTGGCACATAGTAAGTTCTCAACAAATTGATAGCCTTTTCTTCCTTGAGGGAAAGCAGAAAGCCCAGCAGATCTGATGTCAAACAGACTGCAGTTTGGTCCCAGCTCTATCACTCACTAGCTGGGTGGCCCTAGACAACTGATTTCACCTCTGCATCCCCCTTCCCTAGTCTGGAAGCAGAGATAAGAGTCCCTCGATTTTCTGGTGCTTGTAAGAATTAAATGAGGTGATGTATGTCAGGGGCTCCATCAATTACAGCAATAATTATCACATATTATGGAATGCCAGTCTAAGCCAGGCTCCCGAGGTGGGGCCCAGACTCCAGAAAAATGGGTCTGAGGCCCCTTCAACGCCTCCTCGGGGCCCACCTCTGGGCCTGATCCCTGCCCCCAGCTCCCACCCCTCTGCTGAGCATCTCCTCAAAGAGCCAGCTGAAAGCTGTTCACTCCGCCAAGCAGCATCCCTGGGGAGGAAGGAGAAGACAAATAAATCTTCCTGCCTTGGCTTTGGAAAGCAGGCTGTCAATTACCTGGGGTTCCAAGCAGCCTGCCTGCTAGGTAAACATTTGCCAGGCTGGCCCCAATGATTAACCACTTGGCACCCAGGGCTGAGGTGGACGTGTCCAGGTATGGGCAGCTCTGGGAGGCTCCAGAAACCGGGGGAGACTGGGCATGGCTTCTGGAGCCTTCAGAGAGGGTCTAATTCAGGTGAAATATTCAGAAGGATGGCACAGGATGACTTCAGAACTAGGGTTAGAAATCGACTTTACTTGGCCTGTCCAAATCTGCTGTCCCCTAGCCCCTACCCTGAACCCTTGGCCCAGGAATACAGGCCCCAAAGGAACAGCCAGAGCTCAGAGCTCAGCCTGTGGTTTCCAGCAGGTGTCCTGTTTGTGAGGGGCTGGACCAGAGATGCCTGCTCACCTCAGTCTCCTCTGACTTTCTCCGGATAACAGAAACCCACCCTGCGGGGAGCAGAGGCCTGCTTCCCAGGGGAGGGGAGACCAGACCCTGGGCCAGGTCTAGGTGTGGCTGGTTAGAAGATAGCCTAGGGGTGGCTATAATTATTCACATGTGTGCATACCTGTAGAGTTTGCCAAGCACTTTCCCACCTGTTGTCTCATTCAAGGAGCTCCACAATAAACCTGTGAAGCAGGAAACAGCGTGCGCCTCCAACCTGTGATGCATTGGTTCAAATCCAGGTTCTGTTACTCCCTGGCTGTGAAGGCTTGGAGCAATCACTTCACCTCTCTGAACCTCATTAACCTCACAGGGGGTGAATAGCTGCCCTGGCAGTTTTGCTGTGAGGCTTAAATGAAATCATGGATATAAAGAGCTCAACAGGGACTTCCCTGGTGGCACAGTGGTTAAGAATCCACCTGCCAACGCAGGAGACACGGGTTCGATCCCTGGTCCGGGAAGATCTCACATGCCTCAGAGCAACTAAACCCGTGTGCCACAACTACTGAGCCCATGCGCCACAACTACTGAAGCTCGCGCACCTAGAGCCCATGCTCTGCAACAAGAGAAGCTACTGCAATGAGAAGCCTGCGCACCACAAGGAAGAGTAGCCCCCATTCGCCGCAACTACAGAAAGCCCCCGCACAGCAACAAAGACCCAACGTAGCCAAAAATAAATAAATAAAGAGCTCAACAGTGCCTGGCACGTGGTCAGCAAATCTGTAAGCCGCTTCCTCGAATTCCTCATTTTACAGAAGAGGAAAATGAGGCCCAGTGAGCTGTCAACTCTTAGTCTTCTAAATATTAAAAAAAAAAAAATTATTCTACAAATGCGTAGTGAGCACCTGTCAAAGTTGTACTTCACTCATTCATGAAGAGACTCTCAGGATGACAAAGCTGGTTCAGAGGACTCATTGATAATAGTCAGCAAAGCACAGAGAAGGCTGAAATAAGATTGCTAGTCAGATTCCCAACTGGCAAATGCCCTATAGTGCATGCCTATAATCTTCAGGGTGATCTCTACTGGTCAGAAGTCATTTGTATCACTATTGGACAAAAATCCTTTGTATCTTATCTGTTTTCTACAAGTTAGCATCTTAGTTCTCAGGCTTATAAAATACCTGAATCCTAATACATAGGGAGTCACATGACCCCCGGGGACTTGCTAGAAGATGCCCCAATGGACAGACGAAGGTCAAGCAGTTGCCCCATTGCCTCACTTCCAAGTTCGTATACTTTTCCTTAACAAAGTCAAGTCTTGACAGGATGGGAAAGGGAAGGATTGACCTGCACCCTATATCAGGATTACTTCTGAGTAAGAATTCCAGACCTTTTTGCTCTGGAAAGCCTAGTCCTGCTACCATGTTAGGCTGAGAGTGAGAAATGGAAGGCCCAGAAAAAAGGATGTGACTTGTCCAAGGTCACAAGCTGTGCCTGGGGGAGAAGCAGAGGCCAGACCTGCTTTCCCCAACTCCCCTCCCCGGGTCCCCTGGGCTGCTCCTCTGGCCCTCCCCCAGGTGCGGTCCAGGTGTGAGTTGGCGCTGTGGGCAGACAACTGCATCCTGCATCTGTCCGCTCTGCATGCTGGTGGTGCCTAGAGGGGCAGACTCACTTTAGCTGGAGCTGGACCGATATTGCAGGGCCCTGTGGGGATTCACCACAGTTTGGGGTTATCTGTGCTCCAGCAAGTGAGAGCTGAAACCCCAGAGTCTCCCGCAGCCTCCAGCCCCCGCTCTTGCTAATTCTGTAGTGAGACACCCAGATGGCTCAGAGAGGGAGGAAAAAACAGCAGCAGATAAGACGAAGCAGATGGGTTTCCACGGTGATTGCGTCCTGGAGCTCCGAGTGTGTTCTTTCTTCCAGAACAGAGATGGGGATGCAGCAGGAAGAACACAGGCACAGCAAGGAAAACCCAAGTCCTGGTCCCAATCTACCCAGATGGACAGCTTGATGCCCCTTGTGCAAGTCATCTCACTGCCCTGGGGCCTGAGGGGGGAGAAAGGACATCATTTGTTAGGTGTCTGAGGGTCAGGCATGGTGTTTTTTGTTTGTTAGTGTGTTTTTTAATTTATCTTATTTATTTTTGGCTGCACTGGGTCTTCGTTGCTGTGCACAGGCTTTCTCTAGTTGCAGCGTGCGGGGGCTACTCTTCGTTGAGGTGCACAGGCTTCTCATTGCGGTGGCTTCTCTTGTTGCAGAGCACAGGCTCTAGGCACGCGGGCTTCAGTAGTTGTGGCTCGCGGGCTCTAGGCACGCCGGCTCAGTAGCTGGGACAAAGGGGCTTAGTTGCTCCGCGGCATGTGGGATCTTCCCGGACCAGGGCTCGAACCCATGTCCCCTGCATTGGCAGGTGGATTCTCAACCACTGCGCCACCAGGGAAGTCACCCAGGCATGGTGTTTTGAATGCCAAACATTCACCATCTCACGTAATCCTCTTCCCAGCGAGCCTTTGAGGAAGGAGCTATTACCACCATTTACAGATGAAGAAGCAGAAGCACAGAGAGGTAAAGTCGCTTGCACGGGAACACAAGCTTGCTAAGTGCTCTTAACCACAGCACTATACAGGGCTCCAGGCCCCTTCCTCCTGGGAGACTAGATATAGTCCTTCTGGAGATTTCAGGCCAAACCCAGAGGAGGAAGGCCAGGAGGGAGGCAGACTCAGGGTGCAAAGAGGGAACACTTCAGATCAAACAGTGATGCTAGCGCCCATTTTCTACCTGGGCACCTTGGCCTGCATGACACCTGGCACTTCAGGCAGGAAGAAACCCCACGCTCAGGCAGCCCCCAGGCAGCGTGATGCCACCATAGCAATGAAACAAACACCGTAGTGCTCAGAGCTCCGGGATGCCGTCCAGAGCACCTCCTTATCCTCAAATCCACATAAAGGCCTTCTTCAACCTTGCCCTGCAGGAAGCAAGGCTTCTGCCTCATCCCAGAAGCCTCTGAACCAGGCGCCAGGCCTTCTCTTCCTCCTCCTCCTATTCACGGCTGTCCTCTCCTTCCTGCCCTTCCCGCACCCTCTCCCCAAAGTGTTGGCTTCTGTCCCATTGATCAGAGCCCAAGTATGGGACGGGAACTCCTGGAGGCTTTGATGAGCCCTAAAGAGCCCGATGGAGGCTCTGGAGCCCTTGGCAGAGCCCAGAGATGTACTTTTAGGATGAGCCCAGTGCAGTCCTGCCTGCCAGGATGCCCTGCCTCCTATTCCTCCATCCAAGGCCCAGGGCAACTCTGTGACTCGCTTTTGGACAAGCCTAGGCCCCGGCTGGCCCCCTGCAGACATGAAAGTAGGAGAGGCCTTGTGTAGAGATGCAAGTGTGGGTGTGCGCACGAGCCAGCCAGAGTGTTCAGGGCCAGCGGTGGGAGAGCTGGAACAGTATCAGGGTCCCCGCAAGCCCCTCACCAGCTGGCCTTGGCCTCCTACCCTCCCAACTTTGTCCATCATCCATTTATTCACTCATTCAACAAGCATTTCTTGGCCATTTATTATATGAATGCTGGAATTAAAAGTATGAATGGGGGCTTCCCTGGTGGCACAGTGGTTAAGAATCCGCCTGCCAATGCAGGGGACACGGGTTCAAGCCCTGGTCCGCGAAGATCCCACATGCCGCGGAGCAACTAAGCCCGTGCGCCACAACAACTGAGCCCGCGCTCTAGAGCCCGTGAGCCACATCTACTGAAGCCCGCGTGCCTAGAGCCTGTGCTCCGCAACAAGAAGCCACCACAGTGAGAAGCCGCGCACCGCAGCAGAGTAACCCCTGCTCGCCGCAACTAGAGAAAGCCCGTGTGCAGCAACGAAGACCCAATGCAGCCAAAAATTAATTAATTAATTAATTAATTAATTTTAAAAAAGGAAAAGATGAATGGAACACAACTCCTAGCCTAGAACCGAAGTCCTGACCTTCCTCCCCAAATTGGCTCCCCGCTCAGTTCATCTCAGTTGACGGGAGCTCCATCTTGCCTGTGGCTCACGCCCAACCTCACATCCAACCCGTCAGCAAATCTGTTGTTTTTCCCTGGCTCAAAATATATGCAGAAAATAATTATTTCTCACCCCTTTCACCCATGGTCCAAACCACCATCAGGGCTCACCTGCATGACTCACCTGGTCCAATGGGGCTCTCTGCTTCTGTCTCTGCTGCTGTATCAGCCTCTCAGCTGGAGTCCGAGCGGTGCTATGGAAACAAGGTTAGATCAGGCTTTGCGCAGGGCAGGCAGACTCCCCACCCAGAGCCTGTGCCCTGGCGGAATGACCTTCCCCTAGAAACATCCTCCGCTCACTCCCTCACCTCAAAGGTCAACTTTTCAGGGAGGCCTGCCTCTAACAGTTAACATTGCATTTAACATTGCAGGCCCTCCCCTCCTCCAGAGCATCATTGCCAAATATCAAGTGAGATATTTTACTTATCTGTTACGTTCATTGCTGATTTTCTCTCTCAGGAAAGGAAGTGCCACCAGATCACTCCCTGAGGACCCGGCTGGCCCACAGCAGTGGCACATTAAGTAGCTGTGGAATGAGTGAAAGAGTGACTTGTGGGGTGACCCGTAGGAAAAGCTGACCCTCCTCCACTTCTGCCATTTCCTCTCTGTCCCCACACAGGCAGCTGCAGTGATGTCATTGCCTCAGACGCCTTTTATGGCCCCCTGGGTTAGGCAGCCCCTCTGAGCACTCCCACAGTCCCCCTTCCCTCGTCCTGTAATTGCTTGGTTACTGGTCTCTCTTTCCCTGGGACAGTGAGCCTGGGAGGGTGGGACTGTGCTTCTAGCTCAGGAGGTGGAATGGTGCAGAAGTTAAAGGAACGGATGGCCTGGGTGTAAATCCAGGCTGAGGTGTGGGGGGAATTGAATCAAGTTACCTAAGCTCCCTGGGCCTCCATTTCCTCATCTGGAAAATGGGGATAATAATAGTATCTCCCTCAAAGCCCTCACAAGAGAGGACTGAACAAGCTAATGCACTGGCACTCAGAGCCATGCGTGGCACATACTAAGTATAACATGAATGTTAGCTGTTATTGTTCTTCAATATTGCATCCGCGGTGCCTGGCACAAAACCTGACCCATATTTAGTGCTCATTAAGTATTTGCTGGATAAATGAATGAATGAGTACAGGCACAGAGGATGAAGAAATGGCATGAGAACCTAGAGAAGCTCCGTAACGCAGCCGGAGGATAGCTAGGGAAACTTCCTACAGGAAGGGAGCCCTGGCTGATCCCCATAGGGTGAGAAGGAGTTAGCAGAGGAAGGTGAAAGGCAGGAGCAGCACGTGCAATGGCCCCTCTTCGCGGGAGAGAACCGGATGTGCGCAGGAAAGTCAGCCTCTCACCTAGTGACTGACCCTGTAGAGCAAGGAGGTCAGATTCCCCCTCTGTTGGCCATTTTGAGGACTTTCTTGGGTGTATGAACTGTGCCCCACCCCAGACTGGCTGCCCACTGAGAGGATAACATTCCCATGGTGGCTCCCTCATCAGATCAGCGGCCCTCTGAGATCAGAGGAAGGTAAGAAGGCAGGAGGCTGCCACTTGTTGAGGGACACCCACAGGGTAGGCCTAGCTTTGACCAGGCTACTGTCTCATGGCAGATATTATTATTGCCTTCCTAGAGAAGAGGGGGCAGAGGCCCAACATCATCCAGCCAGTAAGAGGTGGAAGCAGAGTCCACTCCGGGTCTGCCGGGCTCCCTGTGGCTGCCTTCGTCAGACTGGGGCTTCCGGCAGGCAGAGTCTCTCTCGTTCATCATTTCAGCGATTCCTCAGTGGGTGACATCACCCATTCCTGACTTCCCTCGTAGAGCACAGACCCAAGAACTGAGCAGGGGGGGGAAACCCTCAGTGGGGTGTGGACTAATGGAGAGTCCGTTCACCCTCAGAAGGAACTCCCCATATGAACTGGGGTAAGCATCCGGTCCTACAGACCCTTCCCACAGAGCTCCAGGCAAGGGCTGACCTGTGCGCCTGAGTGTAAGGTGCCACAAATGGGCCTGAAAAAGCTGGAGCTGGAGCTGGATAGGACTGGTGGAGGGTGAGGGCGGGGCAGCTGAAGGAAGAGGGACCAATCCTGGGAATAGCTGGGAACACCTTGCCCAGTACCAGCCCCCCAGCCCCTTGACACCTCACTTATCTGTTGATGGAAGGGGTTAAGTGGAGAGCCTGCCTACCAGCCAGGAGCGAATCCCGCATCTGTGGTGACCAGTGGCAAGCTCTAAGGACTCAGGTCAGGAGCTCCGGGTTCAAATCCCCACCCTGCCACTCCTTAGCTGGGTCACCTTATGAGATACCATCCCCTCTCTGAGCTTCACTTTCCTCATCCATAGGAAACACAACAGTGATAAACTTTGGCCTTGGAAGGTTGATGTGAGAATTCAGAGACAGAGGTTGTGAGAGCTCAAGGCCAACTGTGAGGTGTGGGCCCTGGGGGTTATTATTAATAGCAATCCAGAAAACGGGTTTGGAAGGGGTTAAGTGGAGACCTTGCCTCCCAGCCAGGAGCGAATCAGGGCTGGCAGGGGAGGAGCCAGGCTGCCGCTAGGAAAGAGATCTAGACTGGCCAGATGCTGCCCTGAGAGGGGACGCAAGACACCAGCGGGGCTTGGGGACCATGGGGCAGGGGCTTGGCACGGGGTCCCTGGCCTCTGCACCCTGATAGCTCCAAGCCAGAGGGTGCAGGACCAGCTACTAGCGTTGGAGGGAGGAGGGGCCGAGCCGCCTGAGCCAGGACAGTGGGAGGGTGGGAGAGGACCAGGACCCAGAGCCCTCCCAGTCCCCCGGGTAGGGGCCACTGGCTGCACTCAGGCCTTGACCTCAGCTGACTCTGAGAGCCCACATGGGATGCAGGGTCTAATTTAAGCACCAGCTGCAGGGCCTACAGCCCAGGAGTGCCTGCCAGTGGGCACAGGTGTGGCCAGGCTGCTCTGGGGCTGCTCAGGCAGGGGGAGGATAGGGGAGACCAGCCCTGCTTCCACCCAGCCCTGCACCCCGGCCAAGCCGCCTCCTGTGGGAACCCTCATGGGTCCCCCATGGCCTGGCAGACGGCCCTCCTCTCCGTTGAGGCCAAGGTCAGGGGGTGCAGCCAGGAGGGCAGAAGGACACTGCCTTGCAGTCTGGACAGGGGTTGCATCAGCCTGAGCAGCGCCAGGGGAAGGGGGCCCTGCTGGGAGGGCAAAGGCTGGCTTGGTTGTCCAAAGGCCGAGGAAGCAGAGTCCTGACCGCAGGAAGGCAGGGCCAGAGAGCTGGGTCCTACCTGGCCTCCCGGTGCCTGGCCTGTGACTTGCTGTTTGATCTTACACAGGCAGCCTGCCCTCGATGGGCCTCAGTCTTCCCATCTGTATGATGAGGGTGCTGACCTAGAAGGTGGATCCCAGTCCCAGAGGCCTACACTCAGGCCCCCGCTCCTCCTGCTTCCTGCAGCCCTGGCTGTGGGTGGCCACATGCAGTCGTGGAGACGGAAGTCCCTCTGGCTGGCACTGTTGGCCTCCTGGCTCCTCGTCCTGCTGGGACTCTTCCCCCTTCTCCGCCTGGCAGTGCCCACCAGCCCCCGGGCAGGAGCCCCTCAAGGCTGGCCCCGCTGGCTGGACGCAGAGCTCCTGCAGAGTTTCGCCAAGCCTGGGGAGCTCCTGGAAGATGGCCCTCGACCTCCTCAAGCCCTCCGTGGCGGCAGCTGCAACTGGGGGGCTTGCTTTGACACCTCGAAATGCAGAGGTGGTGGCCTCAAGGTATTCGTGTACCCAGCGGCTGGACCCGTCTCTGAGACTCGCCGCAGGATCCTGGCTTCCGTCGAGGGCTCCCGCTACCACACGCTCAGCGCTGCTGAGGCCTGCCTCCTCCTCCTCCTCAGCCCGGACACCTCCACTGGAGAGTGCGACCCGGTGCCCCCGCAGTGGGATGGGGGCAGGAACCACCTGGTCCTCAGTCTCCACCCAGCCCCTTGCCCCCGGACCTTCCAGCTGGGACAGGCGATGGTGGCCGAGGCCAGTCCCACAGTGGACACCTTTCGGCCCGGCTTTGACGTGGCCCTCCCGCTTCTCCCTGAAGCCCACCCGTTGCGAGGTGGAGCACCTGGCCAGCTGCGGCAACACAGCCCCCGCCCCGGGGTGGCCCTGCTAGCCCTGGCAGAGGACGGGGGCAGGTGGCACGTGGCAGGCACCGACTTCTCTGCCTGCCCCTGGGATGGGCGCTGTGAACAGGACCGTGGACCCAAGCAGTAAGTGGAGCCTCGCCCCTTGGGGGCTGGATGGGAAGGGTATGTGATGGGAGCGAGCCCAGGGGCCAGGGTAGAGGGCAGGATTGAGATGGGCAAACTTAGGGCTCAGCTGCAGCAGGAGGGAATCAGGCTAGAGAGCAGAGAACACGACCACCGAGATGGTGATTTGCTGCATGAGGTATCCAGGGAAGGTTTTGGAATTCTTCCTTGGGGATCTTTAAAAGCATAAAACATGACTCACTCCTATTCTTCTTCTTTTATTCCAATCCTTCCTTCCCTAATATTTTATTTAACATACAACTCTATAGTGTTTACTATGTGCTAAGCACTTTTTATAAATGATTATAATAAAATAATACTAATCTTTATCTTTGAAGCGTTGGTGTACCAGACACTAAAGCTCAGAGAGGTTGAGTAACTTGTCTGAGGCCACCCAGCCAGAAAGAGCACAGCCAGTATTTTAATCCAGGATTGCCTGGCTCCAAAGCCTTCAGCCTCAGAATTCTGGGGTTTAAGCAAGAGTTTATGGTCAATCCTGTCAAATGCCTCAGAGTCATGGTCACAGACGGAAGCTGCTCCTATGTCTAGTTTCCGGGATTAACCTCTCGAGGTAACAGGCTTTGGTTATAGCAAATATGAATTAAGTCAGACCTACAGAAGAATTCCTACCAGTGAGAGTGCCTGAATATATACAAGAGGCATGGGGACATGGAGAGCTCACTTAGAAACTTCTCTCTACCTGGGCTAGTGGTGGTGACGCACCTCAGGTGGTAAAGCAGTTAACGCCTAAGCACCCCAACCCCTGTGCAGCCCCCAGGAGGCCAGCAGTATCCAAAGTCTGGCTGGGCAGACTGGAGGTGGAACCTGTCACTCTAGAATCCTTCCCTTGTCCCCTGTCTCGGGTATCTCCCTATTCTTTGCTAGAACAACATGGCTTATTCTGAGCTCCACTTCCCTCCCAGGAATTCTTCATGTGGCCAAGCTCCATTTTTGCCTCTGTTTGGGGCTTCTGGGGCTTTTCTCAGCCACAGGGCTCTTGTGGGAATGGAATCTCTCTACCTCCTGAAGTCACATGGCCTCCAAGGAGCCCCGCAGCCAGGGGTAAGAGCAGAAAGGCCCCTCAGTCCCCATGGCCCTTCTGCTAGGACCCATCCCTAGCAGGCATCCTCGACAATCACCCAAAAAGCTGCGGATCCCGTCAGGTACCTCAAACTCCAAACTCAGACAGAGCTCACCTTTGGTGACAGGGTTCTCCGCTCACCTTGCCTGCCCTTACTTCTGATTAGGCACTTAGCCATTCTTGGTTTCAGGAAGTTCTTCTTTCAGCTGACTTTAGTTACAGCTAAATGCAGTCGGTTACTGCTGAATATGAAAGTTATTTTAGTCTGAACTTCTCTGAGAAACTGAAACTTGGGGAGTGCACACAATAGGCAGGCGCTCACTAAATGTTTACTGATTGAATCCAAATTGGCCAGAACTGGCCAACGTTTTCTAATAGGCGTGGGCCACCCTCTGAGTAGCAGTTTTGATAAGTGTATTTCCAAGGTGTGATGCCTGACAGCCTCTAACCGTCCTCTGAATTTCTAGCTTTTCTGTCTTTGGCCTCAACCCACCTGCAGGCGACAGGACTTGTAATCTCTGGAGTAGCTGGAGCCTCAGTTTCCCTGACGTGCCAGGCAGCTGCCTGAGCAGCTAGTCAAGTATAGGGACAGAGACAGCGGGAGGCCCACAGCCACAGGCCAGCGCCCGGAAGGTGGCCTGAATAAACAAGTGTCGGCCAGAGAAAGAGGCGATTCAGGTCGCTGCCACCGTCCCACATTCACTCCGCTGGGGGAAGGGAGGAGGGGAGAAAGTGGGCATCTGGGGAGAGCCTGCTCCGCCGCTTTACATACTTCATGACTAATCCTCTCGAGCACCCTTCAAGGGAAGTGTTATGATCCCCATTTCAGGGAACAGGAAACTGAGGCTCAGAGACGTGGAGGCAGCCAGCCAAGGGCCTTGGTGACGAGCTCCGCGGTTCACCCCAGCCTCCCTCACTGCTCCGATCAGGCGCTCAGAAGCAGCAGAGCTGGGATTAAACCCCGCTTCTGGCTCCAAAGCCCGTATTTTTCCACCTTCACTGAACAGTCTCATATTGCTTTAGAATAAGCCTCCACCCGTTTAAATTGTTATTTATTTATTTTTATGAATAGGGAATTCATTCACATGGTACAAAATTCCAAAGGCACAAAAGAGTATACAGTAAAAACTCCCTCCCACCCCTGTCTCCAGCCACCCAGTTTTCCCTCCTGGAGCCAAATACCCTTTCTAGTTTCTCTTGTGTCTTTTCTGAAGTACTCTGGGTGTATATAAACGGGTGTATATGCTCTCCCCTGCTTTTGGGGGGGTTTTTTACATAAATTTAATGCATGTTTTAAGGTCCCCTGGTCTGTCGCCACTGGGCACACGAGGCGCAGTGCCTAGGGCCCATGATACTTCAGGGGCCCATGAAAATGTTCTCATTTCTTTGAAAATCAGAAGAAAAAAGTGAACTTCTAAATAGAAGAAAATGCTTTCATATATAATATTAGTATGTTCATTTTTATACCAACACAGTTATCGAATATAATTTTTATATTTTTATGGCTGAGGGACTGCAAAGGCCAAAGTATGCAGGGCACTGGAAGTCGCAATGCAGCCCTGCCTGTGGCCATGGGTGGAGTCACGTTGACAGCAGCCTTGGACACTGAGGCCCCAAGTCCATGCCAAGCACTTTACAGGGTCACAGATCATCAGCAATCACGACGAGATCCATCCCTTCTACAACACACACACACACACACACACACACACACACGGAGGTGCTCGTCTAGCCTCTGATGGGGAACTCACCACCTCCCAAGGCCACCCACTGGCTATTCTCAGCCAGCTCCATTACTAGAATTTGTGCCAAAACTGACCTTTCAAACATTTAGTCCATTGGTCCTGGGTCTCTCCTCTGTTGCACACTGAGCATTCATTCACTAGCCCCCACTGAGTGCCCATACTCTGCCAGGTGCCCTGCTAGGCCCTGGGGATACTGGATGAGGGAGGCACAGCCCCAGCCCTCAAGTAGCTTAGTCTTATTAGAGAGACAGACAAGTCACTGGTGTGACACACATTGTTAAACAGAGAGAGGGTGGGCAAGCTGCCTGCCCGGCTCCTCTACTTCAGAGCTGTGTGACCACTTTAGGCCTCAGTTTCCTCATCTGTAAAATGGAATATTAACAGCACATACCTCCCATCTCATGGGGTTGCTGTGAGAATGAAGTGAGTCAATGCATGTAAAGCACCTAGAACAAAGGACATGCTCAGTAAAGGTTAGCCCGGCTCGTTACTACTGCAGTGCACAGAAGGGCTGTGGGAGCAGAGAGGAGGGAGCCATCTCTGGAGAGACCAAGGAAAGCTTCCCAGAGGAGGCGATATTTGAACTTTATACATTAAGATCGAGTAGGAGGAATTCTTCGGGCTGCAAGGCAGGAAGGGGTGCTCCAGGCTGAGAGAGAAGGAGGTACAAAGACACAGAGGGAACAGTAGACGTTAACGAGGACTGACTGATACAGTGTATTCAGCAGGCTCTCTGGCTCTGGGTTCTCTGAAGCCTTAAACTTAAGGGTTTTCAGTCCCTTAGGGCTTTACTGGGGGAGGAGGAGAGGGCTGTGGCTGGCTGGTGCCGTGGCTCTCAATGAGGTGGAGGGTGTCCTGTTTTTAACTTGTAGCTTTTTCCAGAAGAAGCCTGGAGGGACACCTGAGCATCGGGCAAACAAGGCTGGGTCCTCGGGGAGACCCCTGGGCAGCAGGTCTGGGGTGGTTCAGATAACCTGGGGCCAGGAGTTAGCACACGTTGGTTCCAGTTCCAGCTCTGCCCCAGCCCTTTCTGAGAACCTGAGCCAGTCCTCGGGTCTCTCTGAGACTCAGTCTCCCCATCTGTGCAATGAGGGTTGGTCCAGAGGCTAAGTACTCCTAGGATTGCTTCTTGAAGGTTCAGACTCAGGACCAGATAGACTGTAGCTGAGGAGGGTCCTGGAACCCTCTAGGCCCTATTCAACAGTCCCACTCTGAGCAGGCCTGTGAGCCCTGGAGTCCTGCACACACACACACACACACCCCGTAGCCAGGTCATGGGCACTCCTTCCCTGACTGGGCAGCTCCCGGGTGGTGGCTCTGAGGAGGCTGTGACTCCTACCCCTCCCCCCAACAGGCACACACAGCCTGAGTGTGGCCCTGGGGCTGGTGGGGGGAGGTGGGAGGAACAGAGGAGGCCTGTCCTCTGGGCGAGGGGGCCTCTGGGCAGCGGCTTCCTGTGTGGTTCCAGGCTGGGGGCCCAGCCCACCTCCTGACAGAAGAGCTTTTCACCGGCCTGGGCTCTGAGGACGGGGAGAGGGCAGGACATGGAGGCCACTCAGGTGAGGGCCGCCCAGAAGTCTGCATGAGGCCAAGAGGTGGGAGGGCAAACGCGTGCTTGCCCAAGTCAGACCAGCCTTGGAAACGTCAGCTCCCACCACCTCCCATTTTGCAAACGAGGGAACCAAGGTCCTAAGAAGAGAAGGGAGGTGTCTAATACCACCAAGGGCAGCGGCAGAGCTAGAGCTGCTACCCCAGCTGTGGGCGAGGGGCAGTGTATGGCTGGGCGTGTGCAAGAGTGTCTGTTAACATATGAGAACATGGTGGTGGGTTTGTACATTGTGAATTTGGGATTGTTAGTGTGGAGGGCTGGGGGGCCATCAGGGGAGTCAGGGGGTTGAGGGGCAGCTGTCTCAGGTCTCCTGGGTGCAGGGCCCCCTCCTGTGCTCCTTAGGACCCACCCTGGGGCAACGCTACCTAACGCCACCTTCTGCCTCATCCCTGGCCGCAGTCCTGATGTCTTACACTTCCTTCAAGCCCTGCAGGTACAACCCCGACTTGGGCATCCCCCATCCCTGTCCCCCTACACTCCTGAGCTGGAAGGGCAGTCTGGGCCCAGGCCAATGGGAAGGGCTGGTGAGCTGCCCACTCCTTTACTCTGGGACTCAGATGTGCCTACAGCCATATTCACTGCACCCTCTGCAGAACACCCCCCCAAAACCCCCCAATTTTCTCTCCTCTGTATCCCTTGCCCCCAATGCAGAAGTTGCTGACTTGGAAAAGGGAGGAGGGGTGAGTGTGTGCAGGGTGGGACTGGGCTCCCCAGTGACCTCCCTACCCCCCAGGCTGGCTGCATCCCTGTGCTTCTCAGCCCTCGCTGGGAGCTGCCCTTCTCTGAGGTCATCGATTGGACCAAGGCGGCCATTGTAGCTGACGAGAGGCTCCCACTTCAGGTAGCTCAGGGCCCTACCAATGGGGTGGGGACTAGACCCGGGACATGGGAGGACCCCGGGATCCCAGCCCCCAGGCTGGTCTCGGTCCTCATTCTTACCCCCCACCTGTGTATATTGATGATTTTGCGCCCAGCCCCAAGCCTCTAGGGTTCTGAGAGCAAGAACTCAGCCTCTTTCAGCCTCAGTTTCCCCATCTGTACAATGGGATAAGTTAGACCAGATGATCTCCATGGGCTCAACCCCACTGGTCCATGACTGATTAAATACCTAGTTTAAAGGAAAGCCACAAAAAATCCAAAATCTGAGTGCCTACATGGAGCCTGGGATGGGGAAACAAAATGCAGAGTGACTTTTCCATCTGATGAAACTCATTTTGCCCAGCTCTGAAAAACATATGCATGGGCCTTGAATCCCCTGAGAGGTGAGAATGGTGTAAGAAGTTAACAGGAATAGCCTCCACTCACTGAGCCTCTACGATGTGCTAAGCCCTTAATATGTATCATCTAATCTAATCCTCACAGCCACCCTACGAGGCAAGTACCATTATTGTTCCCACTTTACAGATGAGGAAACAGACTCAGACGGATTAAGTGGCTCATCCACAGTCACACAGCTACTAAGTGGCATTTAAACTCAGCTCTGTGTGACCCTTGAGCTCTTAATTGCTAAGTTACCTAGGATTTTGCCAAGGCTGGCAGCTGCCAACCCACCTGGAGGAATGTGGGGAGCGGGCTTCTGATTCCCAGACCTCCAACCTAGGTTGTCCCCACCCCAGGGTGAGTCAGGGCCTGCCAGGGCCCCATGCCTTCTCCTTTGCTCCCTCTGTGCCCCAGGTCCTGACTGCCCTCCAGGAGATGCCCCTCACACGGGTCCTTGCCCTGCGTCAGCAGACCCAGTTTCTATGGGATGCCTACTTCTCCTCGGTGGAGAAGGTCATCCATACCACTCTGGAGGTGAGGGGGATTCACCTGATGGGGGCTCTGGGGTTCGGGTCTGCCTCATCCCTGCCCCTCTCCATGCCCCTCTCTTCCGACACCTCCTCTGCCCTGGTGTTTGGGCTTCCCCCTTGAAGATGCTTCTGGGATGAATCAGAGACCTGGCTCGGAGCTCTTGGATGAGTTCCTTCTCCAGTCTTGGCCTCAGTTTCCCCATCTGTAGCAGACAGATTTCAAAGCATGTGCCAACTCCAGCTGATGGGCATTGGTTGCCTGGGGCATATGTTGGGAGGGATTCTGGGTCCGGAAAAAATGTCATGACCTGTTAGTGGTATCTGCCATGAGTGAAGACAGCATCACTGAGTGACCCCCTACCCTGGACTTCTGAACCTTTCTGTCCCCAGCCATCTGGTGTTGCAGATGCTGCCCTCCCCAGATTCCTAAAGGGGGAGGTGTGGGGCTGCACCAGGTCCTCACTTCCTCAGACCCCGCCCATGGCCACACTGGCCGCTCCCTCTGCACAGCCTTCTCTCATTTCACAGATTATTCAGGACCGGATCTTTGGACCCTCTGCTCACCCCTCGCTACTATGGAACAGGCCCCCAGGGGCAATCCTGGCCCTGCCCACTTTCTCCCCAAGCCCCTCGGACTTCCCCTTCTACCACCTACAACAGGGTATGCCCTAGAGATGGGACAACTTGAAGTCCCCTCATCAACTCTCCCCAAGTCTCTGCCCCAGCCTCAACCTTAGAGCCCCACCAAGCCCCTCCCCAAATCTCCCACATCTTTTCTGGCTCCCCAAGTCCCCAACTCAGGTCATTCTCGGGGGGTTCTGTCCCCTCCCGCCCTAATAGCCTGTGTCTCATTCCTCCAGGCTCTCGTCCTCTGGGCAGGTTCAGCGCCCTGATTTGGGGGGGGGCTCCAGGCCAGCCCCCCCTGAAGCTCATCCAGGCTGTGGCAGGCTCCCAGCACTGTGCCCAGGTCTGCCCCCTTGCCAGCTGGGGTGCCGGGATCCAGGATGGGGGCAAGACAGGGCAGAGCCCTTGAAGCCATCTGGACGCCAAGGATAACCACACATTTTGGGGGGAGGCACGGGAAGGATTTTCAAGTACCGTTGCTGCCTTCCTCTTTCAGTCCCAAGTTTCTAGTTCCTTTCCCCCACCTCTGTCCCCTCTTCCCTCATGGAAACTGACAAAGCCACCTGAAAAACAGGTGCCTCTTGTGGAGGTTGAAGTAAACATACATGCATTGTTTTTATTCATCCAGCCTTTTCTGAGCACCCTGGGCTTGACGCTGAGGATGCAGAGAAAAAGTAGGAAAGGATTCTGCCCCAGATTCATATTCAGTTAGCACTTCCCAGCACACAGACTGTCAAATATCATTTCCAGAGAAGCCAGATAGGCTCTTGAGAGTACTTGGAAAGGAGACAAGCAGTTAGCTCAGCCAGGGTGCAGACGGATCAGCTTCAAAGATGGGACATTTGAACTGGGCTGGGAATGACAAAGGAGCAGGAGGAAGAGAATGAAAACCTTTGAGAGAAGACGGGGATGGAGCATGGGGTCAGGGCCCAGGCTAGGTGCGACTTGAGTTCTAATGCTACAGGTAGCTACCTTCGTGTCACTGGAATTCATGCCTTCCGGAAGCTCAGAGGCAAAAACAGGGCAGTCATGAAAGGACCTTGGCTCTAACTAAACTCCTCCCAAACTCACATATACAGCTGCTCTTCCAAACTGCTTCCACCCTGAGAAAGATTACTCCTGGGACACCCCACACACACACCCTGGCCTTCTGACCCAGACTTCAGGAACATCCCCCTTTCCTTCCAGATCTTGGTTCTCTGGAGCAGTGAGAAGCCACCCCCAACCAGGTGGCCCAAGACAGCAGTGCCCTTGACAGTCATTGATGGGCACAGGAAGGTGAGAGATGGGGAGGGATGTGGAAGGGTGGGCTCACCCCCAGAAACCTGAGATCTGGGGAGGACATACACGGTGTGATTTACTTGGGCCTGAGCCAAAGCTGGACTTCAAGTTGGGCCTGGAGAAATCAGACCATGGGTTTCAGCTGCAGGCCTAATAGAGATGATTCTCTTCCATCCCTGGCCCTTGTGAATTGTGCTTCCAGAGAACTGGGGTTTTGTGTGATGAGGGAAGGCAGAGAGAGTACATTGCTGTCTCAGGTAAGGGATAGAGGGGAAACCTGGGCAGGTGGCAGCATTTTGGGCGGGAGAGAAGGGGTGGCTTCCAAGAACCTGGGTTGGTGTGACACACCTGCCTTCCTGTGCCGTTCTGGGAAAGTCCCTTCATCTCTCCGGACCTGTTTCTTTCAAACGAAGGATGTTCACCAGGGTCGAGGTGAACATCTAATGTGACAATAGAGGAATCCTGAAATGTCAAAACTGGAAGGGCCCTAGATACCAATTTGCCCATTTTACCAAAGGGCAAATTGAAGTCCAGAGAGGGAAAATGAGGTCCTCAGGTCCGAGTTCCGGGCAGACTTGCTGTTTTCACTGTTCTTCCTTCTACACCATGTCTGCAGGGGCTCCTGCTTAGCAGATATGCAGATACTCATCATGGGAGCCTGGGGAGGGGGTCCTACGGCTGAGTTGCCCTCCGCTCCCTCCCCTTGCAGGTCAGTGACCGCTTCTTCCCATACAGTGCCATCAGCACCGATGCCATCCTCAGCCTGGATGCCCATAGCAGTCTTTCCACAAGTGAGGTGAGGACTCCCAAGAGGAGCCCTGGCAGCCCTCAGACCCCGGGAGCTGGGATGACCAGAGATCAAGAAGTCGAGGCTCCTGCTTTAGGAGTTTTCAGCTCCTAGCTGCAAAAGCACTGTTTCTAGCTCCCAGTGGGGAAAGTTCCCCTAAGCATCCCCTGGAAATTTTCTAGCTCCCTTCTCCTCTCCCCTGAGTCCCCTCAGCCAGGCTGGCCTTGCCTCCACGTCTCGGGAGGCTCCTGACGGGGCAGGAAGTCCTTCCTCACACCTTACTTAAATGTCTCCCCAGGTGGACTTCGCTTTTGTGGTGTGGCAGAGCTTCCCAGAGAGGATGGTCGGCTTTCTGACGTGGAGCCACTTCTGGGATGAAGCCCGTGGTGGCTGGGGCTACACTGCCAAGAGGACCAACGAATTCTCCATGGTTCTCACCTCGGCTGCCTTCTACCATAGGTACAGACGCCAGCCCCGGCGCTGGGCTCAGAGGGCCAGAGAACCCTCCTTTGAACCAGGAGCAGGGTGGCGTGGGAGTGGACACAGCAGTCAGCCGAGAGCTCAGAGACCCAGGTTCAAGGCCACTTCCCGGTGCTGTGATGGGCAAGTCTCCTCACCTCTCTTGAGGTTCAGTTTCCTTGTCTGTAAAGTGTATTCACCTCACAGGGCTGGTATGATCATCAAATAACAAAAATACATGAAGGGCTTCCCTGGTGGCACAGTGGTTGAGAGTCTGCCTGCTGATGCTAGGGCACGCGGGTTCATGCCCCGGTCCGGGAAGATCCCACATGCCGTGGAGCGACTGGGCCCGTGAGCCATGGCCGCTGAGCCTGCGCGTCCGGAGCCTGTGCTCCGCAACGGGAGAGGCCACAACAGTGAGAGGCCCGCGTACCGCAAAAAACAATCAACTAAAATACATGAAGTCCTTGGCACACAGATAGTCAACAAATGGCAGCTTGTTGTTTTGTTTTTGTTTTTGTTTTTTGCGGCATGTGGGCCCCTCACCGTCGCGGCCTCTCCCGCCGCAGAGCACAGGCTCCGGACGCGCAGGCCCAACGGCCACGGCCCACGGGCCCAGCCGCTCCGCGGCACGCTGGATCCTCCCGGACCGGGGCACGAACCCGCATCCCCCGCCTCAGCAGGCGGACCCCCAACCACTGCGCCACCAGGGAAGCCCAGCAGCTAGTTGTATTTTAAGTAGAGCCATGCAGAGGATATGGACAGTGTTTGGATTTGGGGGTGGGTGAATCCACAGCCTTCCTGAAGCTGGTCTTTGGCCTGCCATGTTTGATGGCCTTGGAACTAGCTGATCCTCCCCTCATTCTGGCTCTGAGTTCAGACTTCAGAGTCCAGGGAAGGGGGCCCCAAGGAGCAGTGAGGGAGGTGGCAGGGAGTTCACCGTTGGCTGCAGACAAGCCACAGAGCACGGAGTAGTGGAGAGTGGTGCATACTTGGGGTGGGAGCTCTCTGAAGCAGCCAGAGCTCAGCTGAAAAGGGAGCAGGACTTTCACAAGAAGCTTAGGAAGGGGTCAAAGGGAGAGTAAGGAGGGAGAAGAATGGGGCCTGGGGGGGGGGCGTTGAATTCGGCTACAGCCTCTCCCGCTCCTCCCTCCTTACCCAGGTATTACCACACCCTCTTCACCCACTCCCTGCCCAAGGCTCTGAGGACCCTGGCAGATGAGGCACCCACCTGTGTGGATGTCCTGATGAACTTCCTAGTAGCATCCGTCACCAAGTTGCCCCCTATCAAGGTGCCCTATGGGATGTGGCATCAGGAGGCCAGACCTCCTCCACTGGTGAGGATCTAGGGGGGGTGGTCGGCACTGGGAGGGCCCCGGCTGGGGAAGGGATTCCCGTTCTAACCCTAACCCTTTTTGCTGCACGAGGCGGGGGTAGGGTGGGGTTCCGAGGACAGAGAAGCCCTCCAACGCATTTCTCCCCGCCCCTTAGGAGCCTGGGGGTCCGGGGCTCAGGCAGGAGCCGCAGCCCGCAGCCCAGAACTGCATCAACCAGATGGCGGCAGGGTTCGGCCACATGCCCCTGGTATCTTCTCGCCTCCGTCTGGACCCCGTGCTCTTCAAGGACCCGGTGTCCGTGCTGCGTAAGAAGTATCGCAGCCTGGAGAAGCCCTAGGAGGGACTAGCTGAGACCCCGGCCCGGCTCCCAGCAGTCGCTGCAAACTGCCTCGGGGGAGGGGGGAGGCTCCGCCTCCTCCCTTGCGGTATCTGGAGACCCAATCAAGGCTGCCATTTAGCCAGCACGGCAGTACCCGATTGGCCAACCACCGCTTCGCCCCCCACCCCCCAGCCTAGCCGCTAGTGGCAGTTCCCACGTCTCTGGCTCTGGGGCCCTTCCTCTGCCTTCGCAGACCCCTTGCCTGGAATGCCTTTCTTGGCTTCTCTGCCGAGCTGACATCTACTTCTCTTTCAGATCCTCGCCTCCTCCACGAAGCTGCCTGACCCCCACCCCCGCCCCGGATCCTCTGCGCTTTCACAGCCGGGTGTGTCCCTTAGTCCCGACGCTATTCATGCTGCCTCGCAAGGTACATCGTCAGGCCCCAGGACTGACCCGGGAGTCCCGGGAGGGCAGGGCCGTGTCCTCGTCTCTCTGGCCTGGCAGGTGCGCCACAAATATTTGACGAACAGGTAGACGGAAGTGACATCAACTACATGCCTGGCTCTGTGGCGACAGTGGCGGGGGTGTGGACAGGGTGTGCGGAGTGAGACACAAAACTGCACCTCCCGCCCCCCACCCCCGGGTTTTTAGTCCGGCCGGAAAGCAGCTTCTCGCAGAACCTGGGCGCAGCCCTCGCGCCCCAAGAATAGAGCAGAGAAGTGCCAGGGAGCCAGTTTCGGGGCTCCCTTCCCTACCTGGCGAAGCCCAGTTGGGGGAGGTATGGGAACGCCGGTGGCCCTGCCGGGCCCGGCCCCGGGCCCCTCGGCTCAGGCACTGCCGTCGTTCTGCATTACCAGCCTGGACCACTAGTGGTCAGCACCGCGCCGCGCTCCCTCCCCCCGGAAAGGGAAGGAAGCTCGAAACGCCCATCGGGTGGGATTAGGGGGAGTGGGGACGTCGGGATTGGTGGTGCGCAGCTTGAAGTCGGAAAACTGGTTGGCCCACACACTTAGGACTAAGAAGGGGCCATTTCTAGGTGGGCTGTGTGGGAGCAAGGGAGGTCCCGAGCGACCAGGTGGTGAGAGTGGAGAGGGGGAGGGGACGCTGGGTTCTCCTGGGTTCACCCACCTGGAACTGGAATGATCACTTCCGAAATAAAGCGCGTGTCTTTGCCCCTTTGCTCAGGCTATAAATACCTCTACAGCAGCTGCGCGGGGGGAGGGGGACCCAGGTCTTGCCTGGGAGCTGGGGCCACTCTAGAGGAATGGGGATGTGGGTCCAAACCAGCTCCAGGGTATCCGGTGTTTTTCTGCTTTGATGGCCTCGCAGCTTTGGAAACTCCCGTGACTAGTGACTAGCTCTCTGGCCAGAACATGGTGTCCCCAAGGCCTCCACGTCCATCCTCCTGTTTGACCTCTGGCCCCTGGATGACTCAGGTCATCCCCAGAGCCAGTCACAGCGTGGGATGCAGAGAAGGCTCTTTGGGGAGGCGTGGGGCTGCTATATTCTTGAGATGGAGGGGGGACTGGGAGTTTAAGGAGAGGGAAGACAGTCTGGCACTGAGTCAAGGACAGTTGTTGAGGAAGCACACAGCTGCAACCCAGGCAGCCTTCCCAGGGTGGGGAGGACTCCAAGTGCCAGGCCCAACTGAGGGAAAGAGACACCTTTTCCCTCCCCACTCACAGTTGCAGCACCCAGAATACTGAACTACCTTGGCATGGCCTTGCCTGTGGGCTGCCAGGCCCAAGGTCTCATACTGTACCAATATGCAGCCCAGAGCAGGTCCCCAGCCCCTGCTGTAGGGGGAGGCCTAGGGCTGTGGGACTTTGGGCAAGTGACTCAACCTCTCTGAGCCTCAGTTTTCTCATCTGTAACACACACACACACACACACACACACACACACACACACACACACACACACACACACACACACACACACACACACACACACTTCCAAGCCAGCACAACTTCCCACAGACTTGAAGGGGCCGAAGAACCCTCAAACCTAGATCACAGACAACCCTGGATGACGGTACTGGAAAGGCACAAACAGGTCGTTTCACAGATGGGAAGAGAGAGGCTCAGAGGGGAAGGCGAGTGACCAACCCCTCCTCCTCCTGCTGTGGGTCAGGACAGAGTCAAGACAAACCCAGTGCTGCCCCCCGAGGCTGGGAAGCCCACCTGGCCCCTCAGGCCATCCTTCCAGAATGATGATAAAAGCACCCACTCTCCCACAACCACCATATGCTCAGCTGACTTTAGTTCCAGTCCTCACAACAACCCTGTGAGGTAGGTGTCAACATTCTTTGTCCGCAGACGAGAGGGGCGCTGACCTGCCTAAGGGCAGAGACAGACCGCTAGATCAGAGCCACCTGATGACTGGGCATGCTGCCTCCTCTGTGAGACTGGGGACAGGTCCCCCGGCTTCATCTTGGAAATACAAGCCACCTCCTGATTCAGGAATCTTCACACACACCTCAGGAAGCCAGGGGTTCCTGTTCAGGTTGTACCCTCTGTGTCCTCCATCCCCAAATTTTGAGCAGGCCAGGCCATACCGGCAACAGAGCTGGCCCAACCATACCCAGTGTCAGGCTCCCCGACCCCGGGACACAATCAGGGCAAGAGGAGTGGCCCGGGGCCTGTGGGGCTGTTTGCGGGGGACCCAAGCTGAAACCTGTGCCCACCTCCACCCCTCCCGCCAGGACACCTTTGTGTTGGCACAGCTTCCTGGGCGTTGGCGAGGTGGGGGGAATAAAGAAAGAGGAAACCAGCAGGTCCTTACCTAGTCAGAAGCCCCCTACCTCCACGAAAAGGAAACATTTGGCTCTCAGTGAAATGACTCAGGCACAGATCAGCCTCAGGTGCCCCCTGGCTCCCCATCTCAGGGGAGACCCGTATGAGTGTGCAGAGTCCTCACAATTCCCCAACTCCCCATGGCCTCCTTGTAGCGTATTGTTAGAGGCAGAGGAAGGGGGCTCTGTCCCAGGGCTTCTTTATGGATTCATAAGGCAAAGGCCAGACAGACTGAAAATGGGAAATGAGGCAGGCAGGTGAGGGGACAATGAGTCTCCCCTCTGTCACCCCTCACTATGCCCCACTGCCTTTCCAGAGGCTAGTGGTAGGGCGGCATTAGCTGAGGATGAGGCCCAAACCCTGCCCCACCGGGAACTGGAAGAGTGGGGTCACACCAGCTTTACACCTGCAGAGTTCCCATCCCGGGGCTGGCGGGAGTCAGATGGGGGAGACGGGGAAGAGCCCGTTCCTGGAGTGGGACGAGCCTCCTCCACACTGAACATGGAGCAGCAGTCAGGAGAGTGACCTGGTTTATAACCCACCTGGGGTAGGCAGAGTCCTGGCTGGGCCTGGGGGACACTCAGTCCAGCCGTCGGCAGGCCTGTCCATGCCCCAGTTGGTGCCTGGCCAGGCAGTCAGTCCGAGGGACCCTGGCATGACTGACAGTCCTTCATGTCCTCAGAATAGTCCTCTATCTGGATGGTCACGGTGTGGAAGTGGAACCTACCCTGCAGGCAGGTCCTGGCTGCCTTCAGCACAGCCTGGGCGTCTGCATTCCCAGCTGGGGGCAGAGAGGACACATGAGGGGAGGCACCAGAGAGCCGATTACTCACTCCTGGGCCCTTAGGAATGACTAGGAGCCTCAGTCTCATATCCTACCCCCAGCAGAACAAGATAGGGGACGATGGACATCAAGAAACCCCCAGACTCACTCCTGTACCAGGCAACCCTCTGGTTCCCATACCTGGCACAACCCTGAAAGAGCAGGAAAAGCACTGGCTTTAAGGCTAGGAATCTTTCCTCTGCCACTGATTAGTTGTAAGAGCCTGGGCGAGTGACCTTATAACCCCCCACCCCCCAACCTCAGTTTCTTCATCTATAAATGGGACTGTGATGACCAAATGAAATAATGTATGTCAAGTACTCAGCATGGGGTCAGGTCCAATGCATGGGCACTGCAAGCATCTGGGGTCATCTGGACCCATCAGGGATGGCCCCGGGCCTCCCGCTGCCTCTCTCTCACCCACCCCAAGTGTTCCCACGACTCACCGATGGCGACATGGACAGACAGGATAGGCTGGGCCACAGTCAGCGCCCAGATATGCAGGCTGTGCAGGGCTTCCACCCCCTCCACCGACAGCAGCAGATCCCGCACAGCCATGAAGTCCATGCCCCTGGGGGTCCCTGAGGATGGCAGGGACAGGGGCTGAAGGAAAGGGCGCCCTCCCACCTACGCTTGTTCCTGCTCCTCAAATGTCCCCTCACTCAGACCTCCATGGCCTGACGTTGCCCCCACCTCCCAAATGACCCCCATCATCTCACCCTGTTGTATCTTCCTCTTCACACTTAACACTGTCAGAAATTATCTTCTTTGTTAGTTTCTTGCTGTCTCTCCCTCTGAAGTGGAAACTATGCGAGCAGGACAATTGTTTGGTTTACCACCCTATCCTCAGTGCCTAGAACAGTGCCTAGTCCCACAGTATATGCTCTATTAAAAAAATTTTTTTTTGTCTTCAGCAAGTGGTGCTGGGAAAGTTGGACAGCTGCATGTAAGTCAATGAAGTTAGAACACACCCTTACACCATGCACAAAAATAAACTCAAAATGGCTTAAAGACTTAAACATAAGACGTTGACACCATAAAACTAATAGAAGACAGCATAGGCAAGACATATTCTGACATAAATCGTACCAATGTTTTCTCAGGTCAGTCTCCCAAGGCAACAGAAATAAAAACAAAAATAAACAAATGAGGGCTTCCCTGTGGCACAGTGGTTGAGAATCCGCCTGCCAGTGCAGAGGACACAGGTTCGAGCCCTGGTCTGGGAAGATCCCACATGCCACGGAGCAACTAAGCCACAACTACTGAGCCTGCACTCTAGAGCCCACGAGCCACAACTACTGAAGCCCACGCGCCTAGAGCCCGTGCTCCACAACAAGAGAAGCCACCGCAATGAGAAGCTCACACACTGCAAGGAAGAGTAGCCCCCGCTCACCACAACTAGAGAAAGTCCGCGTGCAGCAACAAAGACCCAGCGCAGCCAAAAATAAATTAATTAAAACACAGAACAAAACAAAAAAAACCTACTTTAAAATAAATAAATAAATAAAATAAAATATGGCACAAATGAGCCTATCTACAAAACAGAAACAGACTCACAGACATAGAGATCAGACTTGTGGTTGCCAAGGTGGCAGGAAGGGAGAGGAATGGACTGGGAGTTTGGGGTTGGTAGGTGCAAACTATCACATGTAGAATGGATAAACAAGGTCCTACTGTATAGCACGGGGAACTATATCTAATCCCCTGGGATAAACCATAATGGAAAAGAACATTAAAAAAGAATGTATACATGTGTATAACTGAGTCACTTTGCTGTACAGCGGAGACTGGCACAACATGTAAATCAACTATGCTGCAAATAAAAAACTTTTTTTTTTAAAGAAGGGAACCTGGGGATCCCTGCACCCGCATAGGGAATCCTGATCATCACTTTCATCTGGGTCAGTCACATTCTTGGAGAAAAAGCTCTGACCTGCAGCCAAGCACTCCTGTTGACCCCAAATCAGGATCTAGACCAACCCTGACCACACCTATGACCCAAGATCCTGAGCACAAGCAAGCTGGGTGAATGTGTGCGGTACCTCAGGGCAGACCATCTGCCACCAATCAAAGCCCTGCCACGTCCTCTGGAGGTGGGGTCCTCAGAAAGGAAGGCCTGAGCTGCAGCGGATTCCGCAGTCTTGTCCAACACCAACTGTCTTTTTCTGATCCTCAGTCTGCCCCACCCCGACCCCACTGTGCAATGAGAAACATAAACCTCACCCCCCAAGGGAAGGCAAGTGGAGACTCAGGAAACATGAGGAAGGACTGGAGGGCCAGGTGCTACAGACACCAGCCGGAAGTCCCCTGCCTAGGCAGGGAGGACACATCCCAGCAGGGAGGAGGCACCCTTGGGGGTAAGAGGAAGGAAAGGACGATCCAGAGAACATTTCCAGAAACAAGCACACCTGAGGGCCCTGCTCAATGCCAAGATCAGCCCGGGGCCCCAGGAGGTTCTCCAACCTATGCCAGGCTCCAGACCATGGCCCCCCGCCAATGTGCTGGGATGCACCCTACACCCAACACACACACACACACACACACACACACACACACACACACACACACACACACACACACACCCCTGAACTTATATTAGAGCTGGAGAGCCAAGAGCAAAAAGGGAGCCCCAAGCCCAGGTTACCTTCCATCAGCACCAGGATCACATCTCTCAGGATGGTCAAGGTTGTCCCCAGGACGAGGATGGAGAAGAGGAAGGTGCAAATGGGGTCTATAAACTTGTACTCTGGCTACAGGAAAAGGGCAAGGCAGAGCTGGGGCTCACCACCCAACACCTTAGCCTCCCTTCTCTGCTCCCACCCAGCATTAAGTCACGGAGAGGGGCTCTCTCTGCAGGGTGGGCATGAACCTCACCCTGACCCTGCCTCCCAGTTCTCTACCTTTTATTCTGTGTCCAAAAGGACAGGCAGGACAGACCACAGTTTAGGATAAGGCACTGCACCTTCCCACCCCTCCTTGCCCAAGGGGCTGAGACACGGACGGAGCTAAATGGAATCTTAGGCACCATCTGGTCCAACATCCCCATTTTATAGATGGGGAAACAGAGGCTCAATTAGAGCAAGGGACTCACTCCACATCATGCGGCTGGCAAGGGGTGAACCAGGCTTCAAACCCAACCCTTGGCTCTTTCCACTACACCACACTGCCTCTATATGATGGGCAATGCCCAGGCAGCACACAGTCCTGGGTTTTAATCTGGCTTCACAACTTACCAGCTGGGTGACGCTGTGCAAGTCCCTGAGCCTTTCTGAGCTGCAGAAAACACCACCACCTCCCCTTCAGGGTTGTTATCAAGATCAGAAGTGCTAACACTTATTGGGCGTTGGATAAATGTTCCTTCCCTCTCCCACCCTTTTGCCCAGAGCTGGGAGGGAGCTAGAATCTGGAAATGATTCTAGCTCCAGATGATGTAGCCTCCCTTCCCCACCCGGCCCACTTCCCTGTGTCCCCAGCTCTAACCTTGAAGTATAAAATAAAGGCTGCCACTAAAACGCCCAAGCTCTGCAGAAAGTCTCCAACCACATGGATAAAGGCAGCTCGGACACTGGGGTTCTCCTGCTGCTGGCTGGTGTCGTGGCTGTGCTCATGGCCATGGCTGTGTCCGTGGCCAGACTGGTGAAGAATCAATCCCATTCTACAGAAGTGGAGACAAGGCCAAGGGGCTCATTGAGGTAGCAGATAGAGGCTTCAAATCAGCCAGGTAGAGGCCCCCATCAGGACTGGCCTCCCCAGACTGCATGATCCCTTTGGCCACGTGAGGAGCCCAACCCACGTGGCCTTGGTTCAGAGTACCAACAGGAGAAGGGGCTCACTCCATCCAATGCCAGGCTGAATCTGGGCACAAAGATGCCCCAGTGCCAAGTCTCAGAGCAGGAAAGCCCCATAGAGGGGCCTTCACCATGTCACAGATGGTGAAGCTGAGGCCCAGAGAAGGAAGTGGCTTGCCCAAGGCCACTGAGCAAAGGTGAGAGAACCCAAAAGAGACCTCGGTGCTCTACACACCCTGCCTCTCACTGAGACCAATTTCAGGCACATCACCTTGAAAAAGGACTTGGATTCTGCCCCTAGGGACACCTGCTCCTACAAGAACTAAACTCACCCCTCCCCATGACAGGTAAGAAGCCTCTCTGGTTATTCACTGACTTGTATGGGGTGGGAACTTGATGCTGCCCCAGGTTTACAGCTCCCGATGGCCTTGCCCTAGGCCTCAGGCAGGACCCAGGTGTTCCAGGTGCCAGAGCTCAGACCACTAGGGAAATTCTGATCCTGCGACCTATCCTGGAGTGCAGCACCTCCTCCTTCTAGCGAGAGCAGGCATGTAGGTATGCATGTGAGAAGTGGGAGGGGGAAAGACTCACAAGGAACCCAGGCCACACTCACATGATGTTCACGACCACAGCACAGCCCGACGTGATCAGCATGGTCCCCTTCTCGAGCTCATAGTCCCCAGAGATCAGCCGTTCCACCGCCAGGTACACCAGTACCCCGGTCACGACCCAGATGGACAGCACAGAGATCAGGGCGCCCAGGATCTCTGAGGAAGAACCCGGCCCCCAATACCAATCTTAGCATGGGGCCCTAAGGCTAAGGAGCCCCCTCCTCGTCTCCACAAAGTCTGGGCCTGGGTCCGACTGGGCTCTGCTGGAGCTATGGCTGGTGTGGTTGTACCTTACCCCACCACTCATACATCTGGGAACATCTGAGCTAGAAGAAACTCAAGAAATCATCTGGGTCAACCCTTTCTGTTGAAGCTGACTCATTAAAATATATACCCATTGCTCAGCTGGCAAACTAAGGCTTCTGAGGAACAGAGGCTGGGCCATCTGCCACAAAGAGGAAAATGACAGTGCAGCGCAGAGATGAACTTCAAAAGTCTTCGCTGAACTTCCCCTCCCCCTAGAGCTGATCCATGGAGTTATGTGCAGAGTTAATGCACAGTCATTTATTCTTGAAGTCTGGCCACTTCATTTCTTAGGAAGGTGGACTCTCCTCCCCTGCAGGGTGGGAATTCCCAGAGGAACAGGGGACCAGGGCTAGCCCATCAGACTGGGAGCTCCCAAAGGACAGAAGCCAAGGTTAACATCCTCTTCCCCCACCCAAATCACCCTCCTGGTCTTACTCAGGGACCCAGTGCACCCACCTAAGAACCTGATCTTGACCTACCCCCTCTCCCAACTCCAACCCCACCCCAACCAGGGCCCTTACCAGCTCGATGCCAGCCGAAGTTCATGGTCTTGGTGGCTGGCCGGGAAGACATCCACAGGGAGAAGAGGCTGATGAGCATGCTGGCGAAGTCAGTGAGCAGGTGGGCTGCGTCTGTCATGATCGCCAAACTATGTGCCAGGTACCCACCTGCAGGGGCAGGGCCAAGAGGGTGGAGGGTCCTTATCAGTTCCCCAAGGAGCCAACTTCCCAGAGTGTGTGTGCAGCAGGAAAACCATGAGCTCTGGAGAAAGACAATGGATTCCAGACCTCTGCACCATTAGCTGTGTCACCACGGGCAAGTGACTTACTTTCTCTGAGCCTCAACTTCTACCATCTGTGAAATGGGATTAGCAAAATCTACGTAGAGGGTGAACGTGAAAATTGAGTTCAAATTGGGCCTGTAGGGGAATTCCGTGGCGGTGCAGTAGTTAGGACTCCCCGCTTTCACTGCATCCTCGGAATGGATTCAATCCCTGGTCGGGGAACTAAGATCCCACAAGCCGCATGGCATGGCCAAAAACAAAAAACAAAAACAAAAAACCAAAATGGGCCTGGAAAGCATAGCAGGCACTCAGTAAATGCTCCTTCCTTCCAGGCACTCAGGTCTTCCCTGACCTACTAGCTGTGTGTGATCTTGGGCAAGTTCCTAAACCTTATGGTGCCTCAGTTTCATCATCTGTAAAATAATGAGACTAACAGCACCCATATGCCAGTGCAAGGTTGTTGTGAGGATTACATGAGACAGTGTGCATATAAAATATGGAGCTCTTAGTATTAATACTACAGGAACATCCAGGAGAAAAGCCTTTTGGATCATCCAAACTACCCATGTGCCAATTTCATTTAATTAGCAAAAAAGTCCTTACCAACGACTTCCCCAATCATGAACAACAGGCAGAAGGCACAGGCCACACAGAGCTGGCGCCACGCCCTCTTCTTCTTGAGGTCGCAGTCACTGCCAGGACCCGTCTGGGCATGACAGTAATGGTTGCTCTTGGTAGCCAGCTCAACGGTCTGCAAGTCCAGGCCAGGTGAAGACAGAGGAATCCTGCCAGCCCCATCCTGCCACAGAGATCTGTAAGACCTGTCCAAGGAGGAAGGGTGAGGGGAGGCTCAGCTCTGAGATGGGAGCAAAGAAGGCTGACTCCAGTCTTACCTCTCTGCGGGGCCTGGTTGTTCCCATGTGCCCATTTGGAAGAAGAGCTTAAGGATACTCCAAGCTCGACAGACTCTGCGGAGTGACCAGAAGCCCCTCTTTGCAGGGGGTGCTGGGGAACAACCAGTTCAGGAGTCTTGGCTCGGCGTGTTCCCTCCTCCCCCATCCCTCCCAGGGCCTGGAGGAGGCAAAGACCTTGGGAACTGGCCAAAGGGCTGGGCCGGTCCAGCCGAGCGCGGAGAAGGAGGAGAGTTTACACTCAGGGAGAAGAGCAGATCTCCCCTTCTCACGGTCTGGGGACACCGGGCCTCCCAGGGCGGGGCTGCCCCCGGGCAAAGTGCTGGCCCCGGGGCAAGGCTCCAGGCACGCACTCCCCACTAACCCGTCAGGATCTGTGCTCAGCCACAAGAGGGGAGGGATGATCCCCGTGCCCAGGCTCCATTTCCCCTTTCCTTCCTTCACCTCATCCCACCCCTCCCGTGTGGTCCCAGTTCAAGCCGCCGTCCAAACCAACCACTGGCAGGATAGCAAATGAGGAGGTGGGTCTGATGCCACTCAAATTCCCGCCCCTCCCCAGGCTCTCGCCTTACCCGGCTCCAAGCCTGGCGTCTAACAGATGCTTCCTCTCGGTGGCCTCCATGCGGTCTCGCGCGCCCTGCCGTGTACTCCCTGGAAGTTGCGCGCGGGACGCTCCGCGGCGCGCACTCACCTGCCGGGAGGGCACTGCGCGCCTTTCCCGCCGCCCCGGCGCGTAAGCCCCTCGCCCGCCCGCTCTGCCGCGAGTTCGCTCCCGCCTGGCCGTGCCGAGACTGCCGAGGGGTCGTCCCGCTGTTGCTACCGCTGCTGCCCCCACTACGTCAGCCGTGGCGCCCCGCTCCCGCTGGCTTTACCCGGTCCCCGCTACCCCGTGTGAAGCGCGCGCGTCGTGTGCAAAAGCCCGCAGGGAAGGGGGAGGGGGCAGCTGGCGGCAAAGGGCCCCGGCATTGACCCCTAGAACCCCGTCCCCTGCGCCCCCGGGGCCCAAGGAGCCCACCTGGCCTGCGACACAAAGCCTAACCGCTCCCCTCCGCCCCCGCTCTGCTGCTTGGTGTTTCCGAGTTGGGACTAGTCTGCGCCGCCTTCCCTGGCTCGGCGCGGGGTGTGTCCCACCGAGAAGTTCTCGGGCCCCGCCTTGTAGAAATCCGCTGTGGGTCCCCTGAGAGCAGAAGTGTGGCTCCTAAACTCAGAATAAGGGCTCCGAGGCTGGGGTTGTGTCTTGCCCTCAGGAAACCACTGATCGGTTTCCACTCTCAGGCTGCAGACGCCCGAGACCCCCATGTTCTTCCGCTCAGGCCAGGGGGCTCCTGCGGGCGGGGTATGCCTGCCCTCAGGCTGGGGCGGTAGCCCTCCTTAAGACTGGTTGGCACTGACTAATCCATCTTCGCCACTGAAGCAGCGCCGGTTCCTCCTGTCTTGCGCGCTCGGATTAGATCTGGGGTGGCCGTCTTTATCTCCACCGCTGCACAGAGCAGGGTCGCGCTTCAGCAGCAGTCGCCATCTAGACAGAGCTGACACCACTACCACCACGCCATCCTTTCTCCACTGCCCCGCAGCAGTTCCCAGGAGCCCCAGGACGGTGCCATGCGTAGTGTTCCGCTGGTGGAAGCCGGCCGGCCCTTCCTGCCGGCTTGATGCCCCATCCAGTTGAAGTTTCGCCCTCCCCCGGCGGTTGGGTGGGAGGAGGGGCAGGGGCCTCTGATAGGCCCTCTACCTAAAAAGAGCTTTGGGCTGGGGACCTCCCTGGCCAGTCACCCCATCATCAAGGGCCCTGGGGACCTTGGCTTGGCTATGGCCCTTCACAGAGACAAGAGACTAGGGTGTGATCCCCTATCCCACACCACTGGGGACAAGGAGGGGCTCCTTCAGTGTCTCCCCGACAGGAGTCATCTTGTTAGGAAACTAAGTGCAAGGAGCGAGGATGGCAGCGGCATGCCTGCCCAGATTGGGTCCCCACTGAGTACCTTTCCACCTGCTCTGGACAGTGTGGACAACTTTTACCGCAGGCTTCCTGGTTTTCCTGTATGCTCTTAGAACCAGCAAGCTCAGCGTTACCTGGAGAAGGTGTTAGAATGCAGGTTCCAGGTCCCCGCATCAGACCAACTGAATCAGAATCTCTGGATGTAGACCCTAGGAATCGACATAGTTACAAATTCTCAGGGGATTTTCTGCACAGTAAAGTCTGAGGACCTCTACATAAGCTTTTATCATCTCAGACATATACTCACCTGATCTCCCCACTAGATTTTAAGCTCTTTGAGAGCTGGGATGTATTTTATACTTCTATTACAATTTAGTTTAGCTCTGAGCACCTACTGAGCACTTAGTTAAAAGCCTGTGAATTGGATTGAAATAAAGAAGTACATAAATATAGAGCTGGTCACTTAGTCAGATGAGAGTAAGTGAGGCAGGTGCAGCTCACAGGGGTTTCTTGCTGGGCCATCTCAGTCGTGTTGTAGTTTCCAGCTGCCCTGTGCTCAGATTAATCTTATAATTTATTTGAGGGCAAAACATTTATGCTTTAAAAAAGTGTGTCATCTATGTCCCTCTCGTTCCCTTTAATGCAAAGCACATTGTAAATTCTCAATATGTGGAGATTTCCAAATTGGATCCAGACACATATATTCATTTTATAAAAACTTTTGTGCCAAATTTCCCTTAAATTCATACTTTTCTAGGATGCATTTTAATTGATTTGCAAGAGTTTGACTAATTAGTTAAGACTTTGATATACTGAAAAACTGCTCCACTTGTATTCTATTCACAGATCCCCAGAAGGTCCTCTGCTAATGACCTAGCAAGTTGCAGACCTCAACAATTTTATTCTAAAGATGTAGATTTCCCTATAAAGAAAAAAAATGTTTCCTGCCATTCCAGTTCTACAAGGATCAAGCCATTAGCTACTACAGTCGGCCACTGAGGAGAATTCAGGATGGAGAAAAAATAAGAAGTATTCTGGGCTTTGGATATACTGGCCCCTAGGTAGTTAAGATGCACATGTAATGAAAATTTTTAATGATGCCAGATTCTTGCATCTTCCCTTACATAGGAAAGCACTAAAATCATTAACTTGAGATGTCTGTTTTTTGTGATTAGCAGACTACATATTTTTCTCAGGCAAAAAAATTCATATATATCCTGGTTCCTCCCTTACCTCTTCGGAGCAGCTGCTTAGTAAGGACCCCAAATAAAACATAACTCACAACTTTTGTGTTGTGCATTTTTATCTTGGTCAACACCTACATTCCACAATGAATCTGATTCTGTAGGTCTGGGGAGGGGGTCTGGGAACCTATATTGTTTAAACTTCTGAGTTGAATGCTATTGTGAAATTATTGTTCATTTTTTATGGTATAAATGGTTATGATTTTGAAAAGAACCTTTATCTAAACTATTGAAGGATAAAAGGGCATGATATCTGGGATTTGCCTTAAAATAATCCCAGTGTGGGGAGGGAGTAATGATGGAGAAGAAACAAGTGTCTGTAACTGTTGAAACTGAGTGATGAGTATGGAGGGTATGTTATAATATTCCCTCTACTTTTCCATAAGTTTGAAATTTCCCAGAATTAAAGGTTTAAGGGAAAATAACCCTCTGGTGATTCTAATGCAGCAGCCTATGGAACCGTATTCAAGGTTCATGGAATAACCCTCTGCAACCAGTTTCCTTACAGCATGATCTTAAAAGAAACTTGTTGATCAAGAACCCTTCATACCACCCTTAAGTGTTCTGGGTGTTCTGGTTTGTGTGGCAAAGTAGAGATTCCCTTATCTGCAAAGAACGGGTATCTCCCTGGAATTCAAATTTCTGACTACAGAGCCTTGACTGCCCTCCCTCCTCCCTCTGATAAGTGACAAGATAGTGGATGGACATGCCTATCTCACATGTGATCAGTAACCCGGAGAAGAAATCTGGAGCCAGAATGTGGACAGGTTGTAATCCTGATTCTTGTGATTTCAAGGTGATGAAAGCTTCTAACTTTCCGGCCTCAAATTCCTTCAGTCTTCTATAGGAGGATAATTTAGGACTATGAAGAAAAGCAAGTGCGTGATTGTTAAAAAAAGGATAGTGGTGGGACTTCCCTGGTGGTCCAGTAGAAAAACAGAAAAAAGGACAGTGGCTACCTCCAAGCAGGAGGAGGGAGACATGTGATGCGTTTCTTGGGTTTGATAAAGTTCTTTTCCTTTTTCTTTTTCTTTTTTGGCTGCACTGCGCAGCATGAGGGATATTAGTTCCCCAACCAGGGATCAAACCCGTGTCCCCTGCAGTGGAAGCGCGGAGTCTTAACCACTGGACTGCCAGGGAAGTCCCTATTATTATTATTATTTTTTAGTTGAAGTATAATTGGTTTACAGTGTTTAGGATGTACAGCAAAGTGATTCAGTTAAACATATAATGTTCCTTTTCTTGACCTGCTAAGTAACAGCATAGGATTTCACTATACAGTAGTTTATTTAACTCTAAAATTAGTTCTGTGCACTTGTGTGTATGTAATATGTTACACAATTTTTTTAAAAAAATTTAAGCTTCAGAATTTAAGGACTAGAAATGAAAACAAAATCTGATTACCTGAAATTCAAAGTTAAGGACTGAGTTAGCCTTGGAAAAACTCCCAGAAGTGAAAATGGACAGAGGTGTGAGGGTTGAAAACATTTTTGTAAAGTGAATTCCATAGAATGCTAGTTCTGGAGGATGTCATGTAAATGAATAAGTTGGGAAATGCTGGGTTATATAGTCAATCCACCAAGAAATATTAAGAGCTTTAAAGATCAGATGGTATTCCAAATACCGTGAACTCGATGGACCAGTAATTTGGCTAAAGTTAAACAGCTTTCATTATGGCAGGACTGCTCAGAGCCCTTAAGTTGCTACTGAGTTCTGAATGTCGAAAATTTGGGACAGACTCTGCAGTGTTCCTCAGATTTCTAAATCCGAGGTGTCTCAGACCCAATTAACGCACCACCTCAGATTCGCTCAGCTGCACCTCTCTCCTAACCCCTTGGCCCCTTGTTCACGGAGAGCCTGGATGCTACTTCAGCCGCGGTCATCGCCTCATCCGCTAGCACGGGTGGCTGTCTTGGCCTTCCCTGGAGTAAATCTGGGCTCCAGCAGAGCCTCCATGGTGACCACTGCGGCGGGGCAGCAGTAGTTCTAGCACCCCTGCCGTTAGCCCTGACAGGTTTTTATTTTGGTTTTTTTTCTTTTTTGTGATGTGAGTGTCCGACTTGAGCTTTGACTGCCATCCATTTCAAAAGAGGCAACCACTTCAGGGCTATCTCTAATAAACACCTTGCCAGCCACAGCACTAGATAGAGAGCTAGGCCGTATCTCCCCACTGAGGCTCCTTTGTTTTGGAGATCTTAGTTGATTTTGCTAACTGACCATTTGAGCCATTCGCTTTTTTTCTACTTCCCACGCTTTAAATTCCCTCTCTTATGTTCTAAATTCACCAATAAAGAGTGAGCTTTTGAAACCCTAGGCCCCCACCCTAGACCCCAATAAAAGCGGAACCCAGGCTCTTGCTTTCTCCCTCCCTCTCTCCACCCGTGAACTCACTGCGTGGCCTCAGGGATGCTATGTAATTTGCAGATCTTGTAAGTAATAAACCTTTATTTTTTCAGAATTTCCTGATGGTTAGTACTTAAGGGCATCTTGAAATCATAATAAGAACTACAAGGGCCAGTCTAACCACAACATTGGTTGCTGATAGGCTGAGACTGACACAAAACACACACCCAACCCCACTGGCCCCCCGAGGCTCTGCTCCACCCACCACCTGCAGGGTCAGCTGACAGGTGCCTTCTAGCTTCCCCGGCAGCTGCCCAAAGGGCCAAGTGATGCAGTGGAAGAGCAAGGGCATTAACTCTCCGGGAGGCAAACTCCAGTCCTGGGAGATGGGAGGTGGAAGAAGCCAGCAGACAGGTCTCTCCCTTCTTCCCTCTGATGAACTGTTTGAGGCGGGTTGTTCTTTGTAACCTGCTAGAAGCATCTCGCTTGGCTGAGCAAGCAGCCAGGGGTTTCCTGGTGGAGCTGTGGCCAGCTGGGTAACGCGATACTTTGTATTTGCTTCCCTCCTTTCCTGACTTGCTTCCACTTCCCTTCACTCTGGCTGCCCTAGGAACGTAGCTGAACTCAAGTGTTTACTCTTTGCCTCAGGCTCTGTTTTCTGGAGAGCCAGAAAATAAGGCATTGAACCCTTTTCTGGAGGGTCCTCTCAGGGCCAGTTTTCCACACAGTTCTCATTGGAAAATGCGGGTTTAAAGGACAACTTCTTCGGTGGGATAGAAACCTTGGCTTGCCATCACTGTCTACTTCCTGCTGCACTCTTCCTATCAGGCCTTCTGTCCGTCTACCCTGAACTGTCCTCTGAAAAAAAGGCTGAATGAAACCCCAGCTCTTTTGGTAATAAAGGGAAGAAAGCTCTGTGCATTTATTAAAACAACATGTAACACGAACTCAGTCGCTGTCCCTTATGTAAGGAATAGACACTGAAATACAGTACCTTATCCTTTCCTAGGTCTGTGAGTGCTACGGAGCCCCTCCCACCAAGGAGAGGAAGTGGGTGGCTGTATCAACCTGGCTTCTTTCGCTTCTTTACAACAATCGTCCATCACACGATGACCAGGCATTATCATACAAAAGTTCCTTTACAAAAAGCACCAAATTGGCATACGTATACAAGTATATACAAAAATCACATTTTAAAAATGTACAAAATATTCCATTTTGCACCAACGTAGAAGAGTATCCAGTGTGGTTGTTTCAAGCACGTTTCCAACTCTGGTTCATGACGCTGGACACAGCGGTGAGGTCCTGCTCCTGGTTCCTGCTCTCTGAGCAGAGAGAAGACACACCTCCCCATTGCCCCTCCGGGGGCCCTGACCCCTCCCACCCTGGGCCTGTCACCAAGGTAGCTGGGCCCATCCCCACCCTCCCCAGTCTCTCTGCATCTAGACGGTCTCTCCCTCATCCATCTCCTTACTGGTGTCCTGAAAAAAAAGACGAAGAAACACAAGGTGAGATAGGGCCTCAGGAGGATCCAGGGCTTACCAGGATGCAGTGACAAAATTATCAGACTCCAATTCCTGCCTGGCCTCTTCCGTTTAAAATTGCAATAGAATTTAGCTGCCTAAATGCTATGGATTTCAGATCCAATGCAAAAGACTCTAGAAGGCTACTTTGTGTTTTTTAGCTGGATTGGAATTTAGTTCCAATAATAACTTGAATTGAAAAATAATAACATTAGCAAACATGACGTTTCTATGTGCCAGACACTGTGTTAAATGATTACCTAATTTAGTCCTGATTACAGTCTAATCTTTTGAGGTCAGTACTGGTATGCCCCCTTGCATAGATGAGTATGTCAAGATTCAGAAAAGTCGTGAACTGCCCAGGAACACACCGCTAGTCCGTGGTAAAGCTGTGATTCAGAACTCAGGCCCTTAACTGTACTCTGTCAGGTTGGGAAACTCAGATACCTATGGGGCCAGGTGACATGAATGGGTCAAGCAGGCAGGCTGACAGTGGTGGGGCTGGGCAAACTAGCAAATGGATGTCCCATCCAAAGGAGGCAACTGCTTCCCAGAGCCAGCTCTCTGAGACTAGGGAGAAGGGCAAGCCCAGCGTTGTTAGCTCTTTCCAAATTTTGACAGGGTGAAAATCCAAAGTCTTAGTTGAACTCTTCTTTTAAAAGAAAACAAAAACAAAACATCCTTTTAAAAAAATCTAATTTAAAAAATGTTGACAACTAATTTTTAAAATTTTGAACATTGGGCCAAGCCTGCCTTGTGGGTGCTCTCTTTTGCCTCTGTTACGCTGTGTCACTTTTTGTTTAGGAAGGTCATTTAGATGTAAAATGGGAGCTTTTTATTATGAATAGTTTGGGGGAGTTCTCTAAGAGTAAAGGGAACACGACTTTACCTTAACAGGTTTAAAACCCCTACAGGGAACAAGAAACATCACCCCACCGTCAAGCACAGCACTTTGCACTCAGTAGGGATCTCATGTTGTCACTGAATGAATGAACGAATGAAAGGAGGGAGACGGATTTCTCACCTTCTTCCCTCCCCTCTGTGGACTCTTCCTCTTCCTGATTTTCTTCTTCAATAAACTCCTCCTCTTCCTCACCTGTGTGTGACAAAGAACAATTGCATTAGGTTGGGGCTGGTGTCTCAGAGGAGAGGCTCAAAGGAGATCCAGGCTGGAGACCGCACCCGTTCCATAACCAGTCGGGGTCCAGCGGCCACGCGGTGACATCACTGGCCGAGGAGGTGATGGGCTTGTGTCCTCCTTCCCCAGCCTCCTCCTTTCTTCCCACACCCTTCCAAGCGAGGGAGGCTCAAGACCTCCTTTTTCCAGTCGCAGCAGCAGCAGCAGCAGCATCTGTCACTTGATCTGCCTGCGACTGGAGGGACCTTTGGGGAAGCACACTGTGTACCGCTGCACATTTCTCAGACAGATCAACTTTACCTGGGGAAAATGGGACAAAAACGCCTTGATTCTCAGGGAGCAGAATCCTTATTCTGAAGGAATCTGCTCAGCCTTTGAAATCTGCTTGCCTAGCGCTCCTTCTTCAGTCTTCCGCATTCCTTAGCCTACAGAGGCGTGGAAGTGGGGCATGAAGCCCTTCTGGGGCCATCTGCTCCTTAGGTGTCTGAAACTGAGCTTCAGACAGTGACTGTGCCGCAAGCTTTGTGCTCACTCTCCCATCCTGGGGTATCGCCTTCAAGCTCTACTCACAGGGAACGTGTCCCTTCCCCACCCCCTCTCTCAAGCCACTTCCTTAAGCCTTTGGGGGCCCTGAGGGGTCACTACAGACTCAGAGCATTTGTCAAGAGTATCTGGGGAGAGGCTTGAAAGAGTTAATTCCTCCAAACTGACAATTGGGATCTGTGCATAACCCAGGGAACGGTTTTGTGGTGGTTTAACCATTATCACAATTAACTACTCATAGCAGCATTTGCTGAGAACTTACTATGTGCCAAGTGCTTCCTTGTGCTAAGGACTGTACACGCACTGCCTCATAAAATCCCCAGAAGGCCCTCGGTGGAATCTGCGCGGGGTTACTTACTGGTATGTGGCCTTTGCAAGTCTTTCACCTTTCCTTGGTTTTATTGCCTCAGTTACAAAATGGAGATGACAAGAGAACTACCTCTTAAAGTTGTTGTATTAAACAACAAAATTCACGTCCAGGGCTCAGTGCCCCAGATATAGAAAGTGCTCGATAAATGGTAGCTGTGGGTACTCTCCCCATTTATCCATGAGGGCACGGAGGCTCAGGGAGATTACTGAAGGCAGTACAGATAGTCACAATGTCGGACTGTTCACATAGTATGATCGACTCTTGAATATCTTAGCTTAGGGAGGGTGACAGTGGAGCAGATGCTCTACAGCAGTGGATACACCCGAGTCCGTTGACATCTCAGCTTTGGGATGCATTTTGTCCTTACCCAAGAATAGAGTATATTTGGGCTTCTGGGAACAGATTTAACACATCAGAGTCTGAAAGCTTGCAGGAGAGCAGATGCAGGAGGTGCCAAGAAGCTTTTCTCTTTCTCTTGCCAGCCCACTCACAGTTCTTCCCTGTTCCTGAACAACCTCTACCCCTCTTTCTTTCTCTCGGCAGATCATTGGAGCATCACCTCTCAGACAAATGCAACATTCAGCAGAATGGGATCCGCCCTCTCTTTCTTCATCGCTAACTAGCTATCTTTCAACTGTGTAACCTTGAGCAAACTATCAAAATCTTTGTTCTCCATCTGGTTGCCTCATTTTCTCTTATAATTTTTCCTTTATTATTGTTATGGTTATATTGTTACAATTATTATATGCACGTTATGGAAGAGTAATCACAAACAGAAGCAAGGACAGAATATAGATGAATTAAGGTGCCTGAGCGTCCGCGATTACAGCAGTAAGAAGCTGAAGCCAAGACTAGCTTTAGGCAATAACTAGTATATGTCCAGCATCTTACAAAGGCTTCTGAAGCAATATCTTATTTGTTGTAACAGCACCATTCGGTGGTCATTGTCAGGAGGTCCATTTGTTACCTAAGTTTAAAGTTAGGAAATGAAGCTCCTAACTTCAGAGGCGGAGGGAGCCTCCAAAAGGCCACACAGATAAGAAGTGGTAGAATCGGATTTGACCTTAGGTCTGCCCGACTCCAGTTGCCAAGCTCTTTCTATTGCCCCAGGTTCCTCCCTAACGCAGAGCCATACATAATTAATTGAGCAACTATTATGTACCAGGCACTGTGGTGGGCTCTGGGCTCATCCAGAAGTTGGCTGTATGAATTTAACTGATATCTGGGCGTCTTTGCTAGTGTATCTGCCTCTATGTGGGGCTCAGTGGGAGGGAAGCTGATTTTGGGGGAAAATAGTCCCTTACCTGTCTCAAAGTCGATGGCCCTCAGGGTGTCTGCTATGTGCTCTAAGTCCAAAGTAAAGTAGTCCATGTTTTCAAAGCCCTGCTCTATCTTCCCCAGTTGGCAACCCTTGGACGCTTCCACAATGCTGTAGGGGAGAGAGAAAAAGGGGTGGGGTGGGAGCACAGTGAGATCTCTGGCCTCAGAGAAGGAAGGAGTTGTTTTAGCCCTAACTTATACCAGTGTGCCTGCTTGTGCCCACACCCAGGCCTTGCACCCAGTGACTCCCCCTGGAGGATGGAGTATTTCCTCTCCAGTCACAAGCAGAATGGATGGTCCAAGAAAGCAGGGGTGCAAAGGCCAGGAAAGCTATCCTGGGGTGAGACCCTCCCAGCAGACCTAATGCAAAGGAGGAGGCCCTCTGGACAGAAGTCAGAGGCCCTGAAGGGAGCTGGGGCCTTGGATCATAGCCCCGGAGAGACACTGACCTTCTGATGAGTTGCTTGGCACTCTGTGGGGGAAAAAAAAGAGCAAAGGGTTAGGACTGCAGAAAGGGTAGCCCCAGGAAATCAGCAAAACCAGTGACTGGGCTCTGCAGATGGGCACTTGGTGCCGTTCCCTAGCCCAGCTGTGACCCGCTCCTGAGTTTCAGCAGAACACAACTTGGATTTTCCCTCTGTCCATCGTCTGCACACATCTTGCTCATCATCCTAGGACCCTCCCGTTGTCCTGGCAGGAAGCTTGGATTCTAGGAGTATCAGTCTAAACCCTCTTAAACTCTGAAATCTTCAAGATGAGAATGATACCTAATCACATTTTTATACCCAATGGATAGCACGAAGCCTGGCCCACAGTACGTGCTTAGGAAATTTTTATTGAACTTTACTCTTCCTTCACAAAATCTTATTGCTGATCTTTTTATGTCTCCCCCAAGAAGCTCTTCTAGGGTAGGGCTGTGTCTCGTTCATCTGTGTCTCCACCTCAGTGGCTGGCCTCTGGCAGGTGCTCAATTAATCGTCTCCACGTGGACACTGTATTTTGCCGCTTGCAAAGCCATTTCACAAACATCCTTTTATATGATCCTCATAAAATCAGTTAAGAGGAAAGAAGGTAGGAACTGTTACATGCTCATTTACAGATGAGAGACTGAGGCTTGGAGAGCATTAAATGACTTGCCCAAGGGCACATTCTTTGGTGATCCGGGATGAAGCACGACTTGACCCTCAGACAGGGCTGTGGAGCTGAAGTGCCCACACCCTCCCGGTCCTGCTCACCGAGAGGAAGATGGCCCCGCCAGGCTCGTCCAGGGACTGGATGGCTGTCTCCACCAGCTTGCTGGACTTCTCCAGTTGCTGCCGGTATTGCTGGATGAGGGCCTCGTGGAAGCTGAGCTTCTCCTCCTGCTCTCGCGTGACCCGCTGCAGCAGCTCACTCTTCTTCTCGTCCAGGATGGTGTACAGCACATCGAACTTCCGGCTCAGCTCTTCCTTCACCTGGTGACTGTTCTCCTGGGGACAGAAATCTTGGAGTCACATCCTGCAGGCCCTCCATCCTATCCCCAATGCTTCTTTCTTGGGATGGGTGTGCTAGGAATAAAAAGTCTGAAGCTGGGGAGATTGACTGCACCCCCATTTCACAGAACATGAAATGAAGCCTTAGCAAGAAGACAGCTTTTGCTAAGGTTCCCCAGCCACTTAGCACACCAGTAACATTTGGAGGCTGGGGTCATAGAGAAAGCTACACCTTTCGTCAAAAGTAGAGACTCTGGGCTTCCCTGGTGGCGCAGTGGTTGAGAGTCCGCCTGCCGATACAGGGGACGCGAGTTTGTGCCCCGGTCCGGGAAGATCCCACATGCCGCGGAGCGGCTGGGCCCGTGAGCCATGGCCGCTGAGCCTGCGCGTCCGGAGCCTGTGCTCCGCAACGGGAGAGGCCACAACAGTGAGAGGCCCGCGTACCGCAAAAAAAAAAAAAAAAAAAAAGTAGAGACTCTAAGGTCAGATGGGATGATGTATGTGGGCCTCCCCAAGTCACAGTCTTCCTCCCATTTTAGGACCAAGACCAGATTTGGGAAGCTCTGCATCATTTGGTCATCTGAGAGGTGGAGAAGCTGCTCCTCCCCTAGTGGCCTCCACATTGAGGCTTCCTTCTGTCCAACACTGATGCTAATCTTCGTTTCCTTACCTATAAAGTAGGTATAATAATAGCATCTCATCAGACTGGGGGCTCTAGTATCCTCTGTCAGACTGGGAGCCCCTCCCAGTTATTATGTTGTTATGTTATTATGTTGTTATGGGTAATAACAACATCCCTCTTCCTTCCTTTAAACCTATCCTTCACACAACTCTTTTGTCCACCAGAAATGTAATGATCCCTTTCCCCCATCTCATTTCCAGGTCCCCACAAGGGGAGATGGAAAATCATGGGTGCTTTTGCAGGGATAGAAAAGTTGCCTTCTGCCTCTACAGCCTTGCTACTCAAAGTGTAGTCCATGGACTAGCAACTTGGGCAAATCCTGGGAGCTTGTTAGAAAAGCAGAATCTCATGCCTCATTCTAGACCTACTGAATCAGAACTTGAATTTTAACAAGATCCCAGGGTGGTTTGCATGCACATTCAAGTTTGAGAAGCTTTAGTCTACAGCACACTGGAGAACAATGTTCTAAAAGCTACTAGTGCTGAATAAATGCTGGGAATTATTGGTGGGACACTGCCTGAAGTCAGGGACCTGGTCTGTCTTGCTCACCACCACATCCTCAGCACCTCTGGCTGAGCCTGACACACAGCTGTCCTCAGGAAGCGTTTGTTGAATGGGTGGATGAATTGATTAGTCAGTCCCTCCCCCACCATCCCTGCTTGAACACCCCAGAGACCAAGCTGCACTGGGAGGCTTCGAACCCCCAGGCAGAGCTAGTCTTCCCCTCACCTTGGTCACTCGACAGGAGTCCTCCAGCTGAGTGATGATGGTCTGAACACGGTCATTCCCTGCTACCAGCATGGAGATACAGTTATTCAGCTCAGTCTAGACGGGAGGAAGGGGTAGGGGATCAGGAGAAGAGAGACAAAAATAGTCTCAGGGCCTGCCCTCTGGAGCGTGGCAGCAAAACGGCACCCTTACTCCCCTCTCTGCTAGAAAGAGCCTCTTTCTGAGGTACAGCTCAGCTCCAGAGCAGAAAATATCAGAGAGATACTGCATCCCTCATTTTACAGATGAGGCCCAGAGAGGGGAAATGAGCTGCCCAAAATACACAGCAACGTGCTGGCAGAGGAGGGGCTTGTTTCTAGGAATGGAGGGATCCATAAAAGAAAGAGGTTGGAGAGTTCTAGAAGAGAGAGATCAAGAGAAGAGTAGGAGGGGGGGAGGAAAGAGTATAGAAAGGGCAGCCATTGCTTACTGCATGTACAGCATGGCGGGGCTCCCACAGGCCCAGAGGCCCGGGGAGAGGACTCTCAGCTGCCTCCTGCTGCAGAGGGATCCAGGGAGAGGTGACCAGCACAGGAAGGGGTATCTGGGACCCAAACCACACTGGGTGGTAGAAGTCGTGGCCAGAGAGGGCCCTGGTGGCCTGGCCCTGGGACCTGCCCTCTCTCTTGGGGCCACACCGAGATGCTCTCAAGTGGCTCTAAGTATAACTCATGAGTTCAGCCACCTCCCCAGGGAAGGCAAGGGCTGCTGGCCCTGCGGGCAGGAAGTCCCTCCAGGGTGACTATTCCCGCAAGGCCAGCTCAGCAGATCTATAGGGATCAAATCCACATCCTGAATCATATGTCCAGCAGGCTCGGGCTGGGGGTGGAAGTAGCTCAGGTCAGCACCTTTTGTCCCTGGAAGACACTCTGCAGTGGGGCCACCTCGCAGGCCTTGTGGACCCCAAACACCTTACACATGGAGCACGTGGGCACCTCACACGTGAGGCAGTAGATGTTGATTTTCTCATCTTCGTGCTCCTTGCACATGGGGTGGTTGCCTTTCTGCAGGGGCCGACTGAAGTGGAGAAGAGTCATAAGTCACGAGGTGGGAGTCTCGAGTCCCTGTCTCCTCCCCCAGCCCCAGGAGGCCACCCCAGATCCATGACCCAAGCTCTCAGTGGTGGGCTGTCCCAAACCCTTTTCTTTCCATCCTCTGAGGACCCAGGACCAGGGAAGCCAATGACACCAAGACTAGGATTCAAAGTCCAGTGATGGAGTTGGCCCTAGGCCTTGCCAGTACAGGACATGGGAAGGATTGCAGAATCCCAGAGTCATTTTGAGACATTTTCAAGAAGAGGAAACTGGGCCCCAGAAAGGTGAATTGACTTGCCCAAGGTCACCCAGCAAGTCAGGGCATGGGAGGCTAGAGTTCATTTGCTCTAATTATAGTCCCCATGCTCTTGGGTACAGCAGGCTGGGCTCTGAGCAAAGCAATTTATATTCATGGCCTCATTGAATTCTATATTTAATCCACCAGACTGTAGTCTCCATCAAAGCCGGGAAACTTGCCTAGTCCCTTCACCCCCTGAATCTGCAGTGTACAGTGCCTGGCATGGAGAAGGTGGTAATTAAATACAGGTAGAAAGAATAAATCCTTAAGCATGCCAGGAAGGCGCCCCGAGGCTCTGAGACAGAGGCACTATGTGTGCCCCAAGTCACACAACTAGAACATGGGCAACGCAGGGCCATCCAATGGCCCAGCACAAGCCTTGATTTCCAGTCCGAGATTCTTTCCAGGATCCAGAATCGCTTCTTTCTGTTTCCTCCCAAACACACACTCTTAGGATGACTTTCTCCCTTTGTCTCTCTCTCTCCTTTTAGGGCCTCTGGCATGTTTTCTGTGTTTCTCTCAGGGTCACTTCCTCCCCGAGATTCCATTTTTTGGGTCTAGGTCTTACTGCCCCAGCTAACTATACACTCATTTAGAGCCAAGAGCACATCTACACACCTCTGCTTTCCCAGCCCCTAACACAGCAGGCAGCTCAGAATGACTGTCCCCCATCATGTCGGTGCCTCCTCTCCAAAGAACCTTGCATGGCCAGTCACACCCTGGGCATTTTTGTCCCCTCAGGGTCTTAAATAGGCCCCTTTCCAGACTTACCTTTTTGTATCTTTTAGCCCAGGGTCCCCCCATGCTGGCAGGGCTCTCCCTTTGCCACCTGTCTCTATCCCCTGGGAAGGGAGCTCTGGGGTGGCAGTAGGTGCAGAGGTGAGGCAAGATCCTGAGGGTCTGGTACTTGTGTCCTCTGTCATCCCAGTTGCCTATCCTCCCAGCCCCAGGCGCCAAAATCGGGGTTCAAATCCAGATTGTTCTGCCACTTACTCATTGTGACCTTGGACAAATGATTTCACCTCTCTGAGCCTTGGTTTCATCCCAGAGCTACTGGGATCATGGCAGGAATTGTCTGTACTGAATGTGCAGTGCCTGGCACAGAGCAGACCCTCAATAACTATCATCATCATTCAACTCTGTGGAAAGGCCTTGACAACATGCTCTTCCTAGGTCGACACTGGGTGGGCTACTATTCTGGTGCAATATTGATTTTATTATTATTATTATCATGATCAACGATATCATTGCATTTTTGTAGTGTTGAACTCTAGCTACATAAGAGGCAGTAGCAGTTAAGAATGTTCGCTGGGCAGTCAGTCAGACAGGCTCCCTCTCAGCTTCACCACTTGCTAGCTGAGTGGCCTAGGACAAACCTTTCAGAGCCTCCATTTCCTCATCAGAAAATGAGGGTAAGAATGGTTTACAGGATTACTGTGAGAATTAAACAGGGATAATGCACGGAAAATACTTAGTGCAGTGCCTACACACAGTAGCTGCTCAATAAATATTTGATATCTTTAACATTTCCCATCAAAATCCTACATGACAGTCACAATAACAAATCTTACTGTCCCTTTCTGGACACAGGGGAAAAGGAGGCCCAAAGACTTACCCAGTATTCTACACTGCATGAGTAACAGAGTCAGAGTAGCAAACACAGTTCTCAGGTCAGAGCTTTCTCAGGCGAGGACTGGTCTGTCACCTTTTTGGGGGGCCAGACACTGCCTGTAGGCAGGCACTTGGTGAAGGTTTGGGACCACAAGGGCCATGAGGTCAGCAGCCTGGAAGTCTTGTCAGGATGTCCTGATTTGTAGAGATCTCCCTGGTAGCTGTGTCTCTCCCCAGTTTGAGGCCCAACACTGTACAACTTCGACCATGCACAAATTCTGCCTGAGAATGAGTGGCTATTTCACAAATAGGGAGACTTGGAGCTAGATGGACTGGGCCCAGTCCCAGCAATTCTACTTGTCAGCTGGGAAACCTTGGGTAATTGACTTCACCTCTTTGAGCCTCAGCTTCCTCATCCATGAAACAGGGATGATGAAAGCCGTGCTGATCCACAGGATTGTCATGAAGCAGCAGCAGGAAGAATTCCCAGTGTCTCGCGCTGGTGTTATCACTATAGAGAAACTGGCTATGTTCTCACTGGGTGACTTCTCTGCTTATCAGGGCCACTTAGCTGGCTCCAGTGCCTCTCTCTCCCTCTTACATCTCATCTTTCCCCTGGTTTCTGTCTCAGTATCTTCCAGGAGGACAGCCTAACGTGACACTAAAAGCCAGGGCTGGGTGACACTAAAAGCCAGGGCTGCGGGATAAGGTGAGCCTCCGTTCCTGCCTGGGGAAGAGGGAGATGGCTCTCTGGATTGGCTAGCATAGCTCTTCCAGCTAGGGGACTGGATCCTGAGCAGATGAAGGAGGATGGGGCCTTGGAGAGCTGGGCTCAGAGGATGAGCTGGGGAGAGGGGATGGCCTCCCAGCTGCAGGGTGAACTGACCTGCAGCACTCCTGTTTGTAGATATCAATGATGTTCTCCACCAGCAGATTCCTCTGCAGGCCGTACACTCCATGACGGTCCATGATCACTTCATGGCGGCAGGAGGGGCATCGGAAACGGCTTCCAGACATGGACACTGAGCCACCCCGGTTGGCCCAGTAGGGATTTGCAGCCTGCTGGTGACAAGGGCAGAGGTGAGGCCTGGGCTCCCTCCTCAACTCCTTCCCTTTCTGACCTCCGACTATCCTTCCCCCTGCTCACCCCAAGATGACTTAAAGCCCCCTATCCTGAAATGAGAGAACCAGCCTCCTTACACAGGGAGCACCTGAGAAGTAACCAAGCAATCAACAGGTTTGGAGGTCAGCAGACCTAGGCTCAAGTCACAGTAATTCTCTGAATGACTTCAGGCGAGCAACATTTTCTCTCCAAGCCTCAGTTTGCCTATTTATGAAATGGGCATATAATTAGAGCCAGCTCCTAGGGCTGCTACTTTAAAGAAAAAACAGTGAGAGATCATTCTGTAAAGTGCTTCTGGGGAACTTTGAGGCCTGCCTCCCAACCAGGATGCACATCGCTCCCATTCTTTTCTTAGAGAGATGAAGTCCCTCCTGCACCACATTATAGAGGGAACAGCGTCAAAGGGGAAGATGCCTCTATGGCTCAGTGCCTCTCGGCCACCCTCCTCCTAAAACTCTGGGCACTCTGCCACTTTGGAGCTGGCTCCAGCCCCCAGGGTCTGGTTTCTCTCCCCTCTCCGCCTGTCTCTCCCACTTATCACTTGAGGCTTTTGGAATCCTGATTGGAGAGTCAACTGCGGTGCTCAGGACAGGGGTGGAGTAGCTACAGGCAGGGTGGGGAGGGGAAATGTACGTCATGGAGAAGGAATGGGGCAGCCAGAGCTGCTTCCCTACCCGCCTCGGCCCCTTCCAGAGGCCTCTGCAGGGGTTCACTTCAGAGGGGGGTAAAACAGCCCCAGTTTGGAAGGGTCCCGGGCTAAGAGAGAAGTTTTCTTTTAGTTTTCACTGCAGGAAAACTGAGTAGCTGCCTGAGGCCCCAGTTCTAGGCCATGCCCAGCACTGACCTGGAAGATGTCACAGGCACACTTCCGGCAGAGGTTGTGTTGACATGGCAAGATGACCACTGGCTTGGTAAACATCTCCAGGCAGATGGGGCAGATCAGCTGCTTCTCCAGGTTCTCCATGGGGTTCCCATCCTGGATCAGGCTTGACTTATAATCCATACTGTCAGGAGACGTGGGGACCCACCTGGCTGTCTCCTTCACCTGCCTCGCTCTAAGCAGATCTGGGGTCTTGCCTTTGTCACAGAATACCCGCCTGGAGCCTCTTTGCCTTCTTCTCCTGGAGCCCAAATTCTGCCTTGGTCTGTGGCCCCTCTGATATTTATAGCTGGACCCTGGTCACATGAGCCCCAGGAAGGGACCAGCTGAGAATTCCAACGCCAAGCGGCTGGCGAGGCTTGAGTTTCCTCCAGGCCCGAAAGACCAGCCTCTCAAATCACATGTAAGGATGAGCAATCGCTGTTCCCTTGGGACGGGGGTCGTAAACAAGAACAGCTTGTTCGTGGACAGGCTTGGGGCAGGACTGGGTACCCAGAGTTTCCTCCAAAAATTAGTCTCCTCCCACGGTAGGCTGGTAAGGAGGGAGTGGGCCACTGGGATTTGTGGGGTTAATAGCCGGTGCCCTCTCACTGACCTAAATCAGGTCTGTCCCCAGATGAGGCCCATCCCCAGCACAGCATGTTGCTAAAGACCTTGGTCCCGCCCCATCCCCGCCCCCCACCCCCACCCCCAACCCCACACACTCAGGCTAGCCCATCCCTCCATCCTTCCACCACTAATTCCACTTTTTTCTTTTTGGCCATACCGCATGCGAGATCTTAGTTCCCAAACCAGGGATTGAACCCGTACCCCCTGCAGTGGAAGCATGAAGTCTTAACCACTGGACAGCCAGGAAAGTCCCTAATTCCACTTTAATACTGAAAGGGCTCCCTTGAGACAGAGCCTAGTTCCCTCATTTTATAGATTTTGACACTGAGGTCTAAGAAAGAAAGGACCTTATTCAAAGTCATTTGGAAAGTAAGTGGCAAAGCCAGGAATCTTATTCATTCATCAGACATTTTCTGAGTACTAACTATACATCAGGTACCAAGGTGATAGATAAATGAGTAATCCTTTTCCCTGCCCTGAGATACTCACAGCCTAGGGAGGGAGACAGACAGAAATAAATATCACGTAGTGCCACGAAGCCCTACCTAACCACTTAGACATTATCCAGATGTTCCTGTCTGCTCTCTGCACAAATTTAAATTTTTCTCCACGTCCTTCTTGACCGTCGTCCTTGTCAGCAGGTAGAAGTCATTAGAGCAGTTCCAACGGCTGTCTTTAAGGTAGAATGTCATGCAAAGGGACATTGGTATAAGGTGCTGGGGCAAGAGTGGGAGCAGTAACATCAGGCCTCAGGATGAGCCTAACAGGCTGTAGAACCTACAGGAGGAGTGTCCATGATCTCACGAAAGAGGGGCAGCAGGAGAGTGGGTTTGATGGCCTCAGCCTGGAGAGGAGTTGATTGTTGGAGCCCTGAGACGAGAGCTAGTGAGTAGTGAAGGCGTAAGAGCCAAACTTAGGAAGGGGAACGGGGAGGAGAAGAAGAAGGGCAATCAGTCACAGAAAGAGGAGGGGGCCTAGAGGACAAGGAGTGGGCAATTTCAAGGAGAGGGTAGTCCTCCCAAAATGTCAATGGCTGGTCTTAGCTGAGCACCTACTATATGCTGGGCACTGGGCTAAGCAATTCATACACATTATTTCATTTCATCATCTCAATAGCCAGCAACGTAAGTAAAATAACTTGTATGAAGTCACGCAGGTTGTAAGAAGGGGCCCTAGGACAAAACCCAGATATGCTTGACTCAGGAGTCCAAGCTCTTCAAGTCTCTACTGAACTGTAGGTCAACACTGCCAGGCCAGCCAGGGGCTGGAGGAGGATGAGAGTTGAAAAGAGGCCATTTTTTCCTCCTTGCTCAGTTTTGTTCAGGCGTAAGGTAGCACCGTTCTCCAGGAAGGTGGGCCTTTTCACTGCCACAGGAGACGAAGGCTTCAGCCTATCGTGGAATCCCATTCTCTTTTGCCTAAGTGGCATAGTTATGGTCAAGGAGATCCAAGGGCTAGTGTAGGTGGGCTAAAGATAAAGGATTTCCTCCCTGATAAAAAGTAAAGTGCAAGAAGAAAGCTTCGTTCTTGCCTTTGAATGAGGTTATGAGAGGGTGAGGCAGCGATCTTGCAATCAAGAAGGGGCAAGTCTGAAAAGGAAATCAACTCCCTAGAATGGCAAAGACGAACTACAGAAAGCACTGGGGTCATTGATGCCATCATTGTGCTGCCAGTCTACCCACCCCCAGAAGTGCCCTCTAAAATGTGAGATAACAAATGTCAGGACAGTGTAATTAAATCTGTTACTTGCAGCAGAGAGCACTCTATATCCATTCATGATTTCAACTCTTCTATGCCAATGATTCTCAAATCTCTAATTCCAGTTCAGACCCCTCTCTTCCTTAAGCTGAAGACGTGTTGGAGATCTCCACTGGGATGTCCCCATAGCACCTCAAACTCATCATACCCCAAACAGAACACACCATCTCCTCCCCGCCTCCCCCCCAACCAAGCTCCTGCTTCCGTTTTCCTTGTCTCATGTCTCGGTGGACAGCACTCCCATCCAGCCATTTGCACAGACCAGAAAGCTGAGAGCCATCCTGGGGCTCCTCCTTCCTCCTTCCTGCACATCCAGTCAATCTCTGCATCAAACTTGGGTCCACCTTTACATCTCACTTGTCATCTTGCCAGCTGTGAGTCTGGCTCTCCCTCTGGGCTTATAAGACTGAGGGCAAAGACCGTCTCTATTTGTCTCTGTACCTCCAGCACCTGGCACGTAGTAGGCACAAAGAAATGTTTCTTAAATGGGTGGATGAGTGAATGAGCAAATTAAACATAGAAGCAGCAGGGTTACTGTCAGACTTGGGGGAGATTGAGGTAGTTGAGCGAGTTTTTTTCTTAGCTGAGATGGTACAGACAGTGCAGCTGGGTGTTGGGGTTGATGGCATAAATCCTAAAGCCTTGGGAAGGAGAGGGACACTCCTACCTTTGAGTTGGGAGGATGAGAGAGAGGAAAGGATGGAGGTTAGAATTAGCGGTGTTGGGAGATGGAGAGAAATGTGCTCATGTTGATAACCTCCGTCAGTCAAGAGAGAGTTGAGGTCACCTTCTGAGGCTGAGGCTGGGAGAAGAGGAGCCTGAGTGTGTGAAGCATAGGAGGAAGTGCCCTAGAGAGGGGTGGAAGAACTGTCTGTGGGCAGAAGAGCCTCACTGATGTCTGTCAACACGGATTTGCCATTTCAGAGGAGCCATTCACGTGGCTCTGTTGACTTTCTCTAGCCACACTTGGCAGTTCAGGTGCAAAAGCCACGCAAATAGACAGTGGGATTGACTCCAGCCTGGGAGCTGGCAAGGCCAGCACTGTTGAAAGTCAAGGGGTGAGAAAAGGAAATTCTCACATAGGCCATGCTGGGCAGCAAAACATGTCTTGTCATTTAATCTTCACAACAGCCCTGCAAGAGAGATATTTTGATCTTTGTTTTTCCCAGGAAGAAATGAGATTCAGAGAGTTAATTGGCTTGGCCAGAGTCACACAGCCGCAAGCAGGAGAGCTGAGCTGGGGTTCACATCCAAGGTAGCCTGACTCCTAAACCTGTGCTCCTCACACTGAAACATTTATTTAGTGCTTATTGCACGCCAGGCACTGTGCTAAGCCCTTTCCATCCATCCCGCTCTCTTTTTTTTTTTTTTTTTTTACTTTTTGGCCAGGCTGTTCGGCATGCAGGGATCTTAGTTCCCCGACCAGGGATCGAACCCATGCCCCCTGCAGTGAAAGTGTCCAGTCTTAACCGCTGCACTGCCTGGGAAGTCCCTCCATCCTTCCCTCTTGTTCAGTCTTCAAAATAACTCAGTGAGGCAGGGATCATGATTTTCCCTGTTTTGCAGCTGAGTTATAGAGGCTCAGGGCAGTTAAGTCACTTGGCCAAAGTCCCCCAGCCAGTGAGTGGCAGAGCCAGCATCAGAAGCAGGAAGTTATAAAACGGTATCCTTACCAGTTCTTAGAACATGCTGTGAAGCTATGGACTGACAGACGAAGACAAACGTGGACTATCAGTGGCGCATCTGAGCCCAGAGCGCTTAACGACCACATTTTACTGCTTCGCTCTTTGCCAGTCTCCACGCATCTTCATTTTTACTGTTTATTAATGAGAATCCCAAACACAGAAAAGTAGAGAGAATGCTATAATGAACTCATGGGACCAAACCCAGATTCAATTCTTTTCAACATGTCCCCAGTCTTACTTCATCTATACCCCAACAAACTTCTATTTTCTAGAATATTTTAAAGCCAATCTTAGTCATCGAGTCATTTCATCCATAAGTACTTTGGTAAGCATTTCTAACTGATAAGGATTTTTTTTACATAATCACATGCCATTATCATAGCAAAAATAACAAAAACGTCTTAATATTATCTAAATCCCAGACCATTCTCAGAGGCTGCTGATTGTCTCGAATGTCTTTCTTTAAAATAAATTTTATTTATTTTTGGCTGCATTGGGTCTTCGCTGCTACACGCGGGCTTTCTCTAGTTGCAGCGAGCGGAGGCTACTCTTCGTTGCAGTGTGTGGCCTTCTTATTGCGGTGTCTTGTTGCGGAGCACGGGCTCTAGGCTCACAGGCTTCAGCAGTTGTAGTACGCGGGCTCAGTAGTTGTGGCTCACAGTTTCTAGAGAGCAGGCTCAATAGTTGTGGCGCACGGGCTTAGTTGCTCCGCGGCATTTGGGATCTTCCCAGACGAGGGCTCAAACCTGTGTCCCCTGCACTGGCCGGCAGATTCTTAACCACTGGGCCACGAGGGAAGCCCTCAAGTGTCTTTTTAGTTAATTTGTCAAATCAGATCCAAATAAGGTCTTACACGTAGCATTTTGTTGTTTTTTTTCTCATTAACCTCTTTTAATCTATAACAATCCCCTTCCCTACCATTCTTTATGCCACTGATTTGTCCGAGAATGATCATGGCTATTATGATTCTCTTTTTGACATATCAGGAACTGAAGTTCAGAGAGGTTAAGTGATTTATGGAAAGTCACCCAGCTAAGAGACAGACTTCTCATTTGGGACTGCCCCCAAAGTCTGTTACTAGTAGGAGGAGATTTAGCGCCAGAGGGGGGTCCCAGCTGAGTAGCCATCAGGCAAAGCAGCAGGGAGAATGGTTTGGGCCTGACAAGGAGAAGGTAAAGATGGAAGGTGATAGCAATACTAACACTATTTTTGACTGATTCAGTTCTCCCAAGGGGCTGGGCATCTACTCAGAGCTCCACGACACTATTTCATTCAGTCCTAGTCACAACCATGAGTAGGTCATTCTTATCCCCATTTTACAGATGAGGAAACTGAGGCACAGCTTGGCATATGGAGTTGCCCCAAATCCCATAGCTAGTGTTGGCAGATCTGGAATAGGCCAATTTAACCCCAAAGTCTGTGCTCCTTTGATTGTCACTAGAGAGGGGACTTTTCAGAAACCTGAGATTTTGAGGCCTCTTGGTTGGGGCAGAGAACCCTGGCCTGGGGCCCAGACACCTGGGCTCCATGTCCAGCTTTGTCAGAGACAAGCAATGTGATGCCCAGTAAGCCACACCCACCTCCAGTGTCTTCATCTGCCAAGTGGAGCGAGCATAAGAGATGATCCCTGAAGGTCTTTGCCCCTCCCCAGTGGCACGGTTCTCAGAGGAACTCTTCCCAGGATGGAAGGCCTGGGGGCAGTGATGCTGGGAAGGAACAACCCTGCAACTCCCCTTTCATTTCCACATAGCTCCGGCTTGCTTAGATGTTTTCTTGGTGCGTCATAGAGCAGCTCCTTTCCACGGGTGTGGTGTGTGCTGTTCTCCCTGCAGCCCCCATGACCTTCCCTGGAGGGCTGGGCCTGCCCCGCCTGTTCTTCTGGATTTCCCCTTGAGCCTCCTTCGTTCCTGGAGTACCCTCAGAAAGGGTGTGGGATGGGCACTGTTTTTCTTATGGTTTGAGATCCCTGTCACATGCTTTGATGTCATCCTCACTGAAGAATCATCCCAAATCACAGGATCAAACAGATAGGTCACTGGATACAAAGACTAAAGCCAGAGCAGTTGCCAGAGGCAGGTCCATGGGGTCTAGCTCATGATGCAGTGCCCCGGGTGCCAGGGCAAAGCCCACTGGGCCTGGAAGGGCAGCAGAGCATCTCAGGATCTCACCACTCAGGGCTGGAAGCCCTATAGGCCTCTTCCCCCTATGCCCAGATCCAGATGACCACTGGGGGCAGCTACAAGGGCTCTGGGGAGTGGATGGCGTTTAGAGAAAGGGACTGCCCCGGCGACAGGGAACATGAGTTGCGAATAAGGTCTGGAGGGGGCTCTACATAAATGATCCTGAACTAAAGTATCAAAAGTGCTTTATAAACAATGAGATGCAATAAACCCTTACTATAAGGCCCCGAGAGTGCAGAGCAACAAGGAAGAGGCTGCCAGGCACTAATGGATCTGGGTTCAAGTTTAGGCTCCTCTACGTTTCAGTTCTGTTACTTTGAGCGGATTATTTAACCTCTGTGCCTCAGTTTTCTCATCTGTAAAATGAGAGCTAGGTAGAGTAAAGATATCTCTGGGTCTTTCCAGCCTGGAAAGTCTAGGGTTCTGGGTGACTGCTGCCAACACTCTACCCCTTGCTGAAAATTCATGGTGCAGAGGAGGGACTCAATTTGCCCAGGCACATGGCACATATCTGGCAAGCGACAGACACTCAGCAAACGTTGTTGCCAATATTTTCTGTCAGGAGACTGATACTGGTTGGCACTCACTGAACAGTTACTACAGATGACCCCATGCATGGTCTGTGTGTTACCTGTTGCTGCACAACTTATTTTCACAAAACTTAGCAACTTAAAACAATAATAAACATTTATTATCTCACACAGTTTCTGTGGGTCAGGAATTCCAGAGCAGCTCTTTATTAACTTATGAGGTCAGTACTATCGTCATGAGGTTCCAGCTCATTGTCTCTAATGAGGTTGTAGTGAAGATGTTGGCTGGGGGTACAGTTCAGTTTATCTTAAGGCTTGACTGGAGCTGGAGGATCCACTTCCAAGATGGCTTATTCACACGGTTGGCAAGTTTGTGGGAGGTGTCAGTTCCCCAGCAATTGCATCTCTCCCCAGGGCTGCTTGAGCATCCTCGTAGCATGGTGTCTGACTTCCCCCGCAGAGAGATTGACCTAAAAGAGCAAGACAGAAGTTGTCCCCAGCAAAGCCCATTAACAATTCCCAGGAAATACAAATTGAATCTGGGTAATAAAATAGCGTCTGACCTTTTTCTTCCCCCTTTGTGTTTAGTCTAGTTTCACTTTCTCATAGGGTACCGCATGCAGAGGCCTTGCACCTGGCACTTCAGACCAAAGCTCCTAGTGCAAAATGGCTGCACTCAACACTTCAGCTCGATGGGCTCGAAGCGCTGCACACGACACTGCAATTCAAGATGGTAGTGGTGGGCCATGTGCTGCGCCCAGCACTGTGATCTGGACCTGTGAGCAGCACAGCTGCACCTCTTCCACAAGAGCTCTGCCCCTACTCCCTGCGGACAAGAACCCTGTAAAGCAGCCCTGCTAATGGCCTTTTGAGGAGAGCGTGTGCTCTAGAGCATGAGCTCACATCTCTCTATTCCTCAATTAAAGAATAAAGCTTTCATTTGCTTCTGAACCAAACTCAGTCTTAGAACTCGGTCTCGTTCTATTGGCTTGAACTACATTGGGGCTGAACTAAACCTTGTTAGGGACCAACTTGGGAGGGTCAGTAACAAAATTTTGGCATCCAGGATGGGGCACTCCGTGCTCTTTTAACCTGCACCTATCCACAAGGCTCTGAACTTGCCCTGGCTCCAGCAAGAGGATGGCGGAGGCTTTGGGAGGTTCACCTGAGAATGATTGACTCTGATCTTTGAGTTCACTCTGACAGGGTAGAACTGCAGAAGGCTTCAGTCAAATTCGGTTTAACTCTGCCCAGCACGCTGATACCGGGTGTGGTGCACACACAGCACAGCACTGAGTCATCTGGACTGTGCCCCCTTGAGGAGATCACACTGTGGCATCACTGGGGATTGGAGACTGAAACTCATGCATGTCTGCCCACTGCCTCTGACTGGTTTTTTCTCCGTACCAGACACCCGGGGAATGTTGGGGACCTGTGGACCAGGGGGAGCTACAGCAGTCTTCCCACTGTCTCGCCAGTAGTGCTCCTCTTGGCCCCTGTACAAGGCAGTGTGGCCGCACCAGGGCTTTTTGTTCTCCTCGTCGGCCTCCAGGGGTCAACAGTAGCATTGTCCATAGTCATTTCAGTTTAGTAAAGGAAAGTGGCCAGCCCTGTGAGCCAAGAGGTGAGACTGGGAAAAGGCCCAGGTAATGAGGATGCCTGACAAAATGGAACAAGGACACTCAATCCAAGTTCAGGAAAAGGCTCCAGGGACACCTGAGTGCAAAAGGATCCCAAAGTAGGTACGTGAGCGGTAACTTGGCCTCTTCTGGTCAGTGCTATTTTCTCTGAAGTGGGCTGGGGAGCCCTATGAACCACTCGCCAAAGATAGCAGAGCTATAGAGGAAGAAAAGTCAGAGGATAAAAAGGCCCAGAGTCAAGCCCACCTACTGGTTATTACCCTCCAATGTCAACTGGTCAGTACAGGAATCTGGACTAACTGCCCACAGAAACTCTCAACTCCAGTAAGTGACCCCTGGCCCCTACCAAGGGGGCTATCTCAAGCCAAGGAAACTAGGACCCAATCGGCACGCCATATGTAAAAAAGAGGGACCCTGGAAGAGAGAATGTCCTTGCCACCCCTGACAGGGGGCAGAAATGGCAGATTCTGGCCACTACCCTCAAAGGCAGATGGTCCAAATAGATGAAGAAAGACAGGCCAGGGGGCTCCTAAGCTGGCGTTCCAATTGACCCCCGAGGAGCCCCGCTGACACTGCACATAGCAGGGAAAGCCTATTGAAGTCTTAGTTGACACTTAACTCGGTTCTGAACCCCAGATCAGGCAAAACTGGTCACAAGACTTGTAAAATGATGGGGGTAAAATGTAAAATGGTTCAGGGAAGCCCCAAGAATGGGCATTCATAAAGCCATTAGAATGTAAATTGGATGAACACATGCTCACCCACCATTCTTTCCTGTATGTCCCCAAATGCCCTATACCCTTGCTAGGAAGAGATATTTTACACAAATCATGGGCTACTATCCACCTAATGGGAGGCAAATTGGAGACTGGTATTCCCTTAGACAAAGGGCACAAGATGATAATGTTAATGGCTGAGGACAAACGTCCCTGGACAAAACAATAATGGTCCAGCATTCGCGCCTCAAGTGATGAAGGGGATAATGGGTGACTTGGGCATAAAATGGACCTTGCACTCAGCCTGGAGGCCCTAATCACTAGGGAAAGTAGAAAGATCCAATCAAAGCTTGAAATGGGCCCTAGTCAAGCTATGTCAGGAAACCTAAGAAAATTGGGTAAAGTTGCTATTGATCGCCCTGCTCTGCATTCAGTTTGCCCCAAGAGATAAGTTTAAAGTTAAGTGCATTTGAATTCATGTCTGGTAGACCCATTCCCAAGCCCGAGAGAAGGGACACCTTAGCCCCCATGAAATGGAACAACTCAAGTATGCCCTCCAGGTAGGAGAAACCATGAAAGTTGTCAACGAATAAGGTAACCAGGTGCTTCCTGCATCCACTGACCTGGCCCTACACTTCTCCCAGCCAGGAGACTGAGTGAACCTAAAAACCTGGAAAAGCGGCAGCACACAAGATACCCTGGTGATTGCTGCCATCGTGCTGAGTCTTCTTTGCCCCTCCCTCCGCAGACACATTTACCCCAGTGCTTGCAAAATGAGGGCCCTATACTTCCAATTTATACTTCCCATTTTGGGAATTAAAACGTCCTCCCCACTGTCGCTCCATGGCAAAAAACTTTCTTCTATAATATGATCAGAGATATTCAGGAAGGATGGAACTTCACTGATTGTTGGATCTGTCACGCCCAACCTGAAACAGGAAAGGACCGTCAGACGTATTTAAGAGGAACCCCAATAACCAAGGAGGAAGCATTAAATAGCACCCTCTTCCCAGCAAGCGGTAAACTGTTAGCAAGTTGAAGTCGCAGCTGGTCCCAGCTGTGACACTTAGGGGTCAATAGCACCAACAATTATGTGACTCAGGCAGTCCAACGAGGGAAAAGTGTCGAGTTTGGTACCTGGGTGCCCTAATAGGACCCTGGATATACTTACATGGATGAAAAACCAGAGCACTGACCCCTCAAAGATCCAAACCAATGACACAGGGCTGGTGCACTTACGAAGAGGATACATGTTCTTGGGTAAGCCCCCCAACTCAACGTGGGGCTGGGCATCTCAATGCTTAGAGGGGGTATGTCAACCTAAGAACTGTGGGACCAGATCCAAACTTTAATTAAGTTTACAGTCGGGGGACTTCCCTGGCGGTCTGGTGGTTAAGACTTTGAGTTCCAATGCAGGGGGGGGGTTCAATCCCTGGTCGGGGAGCTAAGATCCCACATGCCTCGTGGCCAAAAAAACAAAACATAAAAAAACAGAAGCAGGGCTTCCCTGGTGGCACAGTGGTTGAGAGTCCACCTGCTGATGCAGGAGACACGGGTTCATGTCCCGGTCCGGGAAGATCCCACATGCCGCGGAGCGGCTGGGCCCGTGAGTCATGGACGCTGAGCCTGTGCGTCCGGAGCCTGTGCTCCGCAACAGGAGAGGCCACAACAGTGAGAGGCCCACACACCACAAAAAAAAAAAAAAACATAACAGCCACAGTACAACAGTGGCCAACAAGACTGGACTCGACTTCAACTTATTAGAAAAAATTTGACATGTGAAGCAGGACAAACCCTTAAACCCCATACAAAAATCTGTTGGCTCACTGGCTGTTATGGTCCTAGATAACCGAATTGCCCTAGATTATCTGTTAGCTGACCAGGGAGAGGTCTGTGCACTGGCCAATAGGTCAAGTTGCTTTCATGTTAATGCAAGTGGCCTGATTGAAGAAAGTGCACACAGGCTACTAGAAAAAGCAACTTGGCAGACAGGCCAGGCAGCCTCATCTGGCCCAACAAATATGCAGCGGGTGAAACAGGCCCTCCCTAGTGTCACTTGGTTTCTACCTTTCCTGGGCCCCTTAATAATAACCTTTGTCCTCTTGCTGATACTTGAACCATGCATCTCAAATTGTCTGGTGTCCTTTGTCTCCAAAAGGTCAGAATCTATAAAACTTCCAATGGTGGTCGCTCAGGGACATGAACAGCCGGGCTAAGCCCTGGTGACAATCTAAAGGCAGCTGAGGAGAAATTCTGCTCCTCTCCCAGGGTTATGATGACGCCCAAACTCAGCGGGAAGCAGTTGCAGAAGACGAACCTCTTTGCCCCTCAGCGCCCCTCAAGAAAGAAGAGCAGGACAGAAGACAGAGGAGGGATTTGTTACCAGCAAAGCCCATGAACATTTCCTTCGGAATAAAAGTAGAATCTGGGTAATAAAAGTTTGGTTTTTTCCTTTGTGCTTAGTGTAGTTTCACTTGCTCACAGGGTGCCACGTGCAGAGGCCTTGCACTCGACATTTCAGACCAGAGTTCCTAGTGGGAAATGGCTGTGCTGACACATCAGCTCTGCAGGGCCATGTGCAGAAGTGCTGCGCACGACACCACAATTCAAGATGGTGGCGGCAGGCTGTGTGCAGAGACACTGTGCCCGGCACTGCGATCTGAAGCCTGAGCAGCACAGCTGCCCCGGACCACAAGAACTCCACCCCGACCCCTGCTGACAAGAACCCTATAGAGCAGCCCAGCCTACAGCCTTTGCGGGAGCTCGCACCTCTCCATTCTTTGATCAAAATGTAAAGCTTGAGCTTCCCTGGTGGCGCAGTGGTTGAGAATCCACCTGCCAATGCAAGGGGCACGGGTTCGAGACCTGGTCCGGGCAGATCCCACATGCTGCGGAGCAACGAAGCCTGTGCATCACAACTACTGAGCCTGCACGAGCCCGTGCTCGGCAACAAGAGAAGCCACCGCAATGACAAGCCTGCGCACTGCAACGAAGACTAGCCCCCGCTCACCGCAACTAGAGAAAGCCCGTGTGCAGCAATGAAGACCCAATGCAGCCAAAAATAAATAAATAAAATAAATAAATTTATTTAAAAAAAAAAAAGAGTAAAGCTTTCCATTGCTTCCGAACTGAACTCAGTCTCATTCTATTGGCTTGAACAACACCAGACAGAAGGACCCATGTTGGGGACCAACTCGGGAGGGTCCATAAAAAGTAGCAATGTCTTTGATGACCTAGATTCACACATCTCACACTATCATTTCCGCTGTATTCTATTGGTCACACAGATCAACCCAGCACAGTGGTGGGGGGACCACACAAGGATATGAGTACCAGGAGGCAAGAATTATCGAGGACCATCTTGGAGGCTGGTTATCACAGTCTGTTCTAAGTGTTTTATAGCTATTAATTAATCTATTAATTCATGAGGTTGATACTGTTATCATCCCCATTTTACAGATAAGGAAATTGAGTCACAGAGCGATTAGGCCTAAGGTTACACATCTAGGAAATAGTCTGGGGCAATTGCTATGAACTTAATGTTTGTGTCTCCCTGAAATTCATATGTTGAAGCTCTAATCCCCAATGTGATGGTATTTGGAGATGAAGCCTTTGGAAGGTAATTAGGGTGAGATAAGGTCATGAGTTGGGGTCCTAGTCCAATGGGACTAGTGCCCTCAGAGACAGGAGAGCCTGTTTCCCCTCTCCCTTCATGCACACACATGAGGAAAGGCCAGGTGAGCACACAGCAAGGTGGCAGCCATCTACAAGCCAAGGAAAGAGGCCTCGGAATGAAACCTCCCTTGCCAGCACCTTGATCTTGGACTTCCAGCCTCCAGAACTATGAGATATAAATTTCTACTGTTTTTAGCCCCCCAGCCTGTGGTATTTTGTCATGGCACCTCGAGCAGACCAAGATAGGACTTGAACTCACAGAGTTCAGGATTTGAACCCAGAGGGTTGGGGCTGCTTAGCCCTTGTTTTTAAAATTTCTCTCCCTCTACTGCCCAACCTGACCCCCACCTGGCCCCTGGGCTATGCGAGAGATTCTCTTCACTGATAGAGAGGCCAGGGCGGCACTGGGAAGGCCCAGAAAGGGGCTGGAGGAAGCTCACGGCAAACTCAAGGCCCAGGGCTCAGTGCTGACACTGATGTTCTGGTGCTTGTACCCCAGAGAGTCTTGGGGGCCAGCTCCCCACCCCACCCGGTCTGCTGCTCTCCACCCCCACCAGCTTGAACCTGGGGTTTGCCACACACACCCTCAGATGATCCAGGTCATAAACAGTAAGCAGGCGGAAAACAAACTATATTTAAACCTGCAGTTGCTCCATAAACAAAGATTAAGAGACAAGTGACCGTTGGGAGAAAACAGAAGAAACCCACGTGTCAATAGCCATAATATATTAACGTTCTAAAAACAAGCAAAGGCTATAAAAAGGCAACTTACAAAAGAATAAATGCCAATGCCCCTTCCCCAAAACCAAAACCAAACAAAACAAGGCACTGGTCCTCACTAATTTTAAAAATCTCATTAAAACCACAATAAAACCTGATTTTTCCTCTATCAGGTTGACAAAAATTAAAGATTAATAGTATCCAGGGTTGGTGAAGGTGTAGAGCAATGGACCCTGCCACTACTCTTGACCTTGGCAGAGGGGGTGCAATTTGACAAAATCAAAATGTGATATATTTATACATGTGACTCAGCAGTTGTATTCTGAGGAATCTATTTTATCAAAAAACTAGAAAGATGAAGACCGAAAGATATACATAGTTAGCTAGATAGGTATAGATAGATATTCAGATCTATAGATCTATTTACATACAAGGTTGTTTTCTGCAGTATTGTTTGTAGTAGCAAAACCTTGGAAACAACCCCAATGTCCACCAACAGAACAAATAAATGGCTGTGTGGTCGCATAGTGAATAGTATACAGCAATGAGAATGAACAAATATTACCACATGTAAAGACATAGATGAATCTCATTAAGAATGGTGAACAAAAGAATACATACTGTCTGATTCCATCTTCACAAGGTTCAAAACAGCCCAAACTAATCTCAGCTTTTAAAAGTCAGGATAGGGGCTTCCTTGGTGGTGCAGTGGTTAAGGATCCGCCTGCCAACGTAGGGGACACAGGTTCGAGACCTGGCCCGGGAAAATCACACATGCCGCGGAGCAACTAAGCCCATGTGCCACAATTACTGAGCCTGTGCTCTAGAGCCCATGAGCCACAACTACTGAGCCCATGCACCACAACTACTGAAGCCCGCACACCTATAGCCCATGCTCTGCAACAAGAGAAGCCACCGCAATGAGAAGCCCTCGCACCGCGACGAAGGGTAGCCCCTGCTCACTGCAACTAGAGAAAGTCTGCACGCAGCAACGAAAACCCAACACAGCCAAAAATAAATAAATTAAATTAAAAAAAAAAAGTCAAGATAGTGTTATCCTCAGTGGGGGGGCTGGAAGGGGACAGAAACCAGGCTCCAGGAATACTGGTAGTGATCTTGTCTCTGACCTGAGTGTAGGTTACGCAGGTACACTACTTTATGAAAATGCCTTGAACTGTACACTTATGGATTGTGCCCTTTTCAGAATGTATATTTACTTAAAGAAAATGTTTCCTAAAAAATAAAGCAAAAGCATACCCCAATAAGCATTCCAACTGTCTATGGAATAAAAATACATATATACGTAAATATTCATCCAATTAAAAAAATGACATTGAGCTTTCTATATGGAATACCAATATGAAAAGCTGTCAGTGATATATTATTAGCACAAACAGAAAAATACATGCTAAATATATGTAATCTGATTTTTTCTATTAAAAATAATATGTATGTATGTGTAAATAAACTTATATATCAAAAATGTTGTACAGGCATAGAAAATGGCTGAACAGAAATCCCTACTGTTAAAAAGTTGCTGTTCCTATGGATTAAAACTCAAGGAGCTGGGGCTCCTTACTGAGACCTCTAACGGGGTCCAGCAGGAAATCTGAGCTACAGCTGAGTGAGCTGGGCTCTCCCCTCTGTCGGAGCTCAGTCCTGGTCAGGAGGCCAGAGGGGACTTAGGATCAGGGTTTCTGGAGGCACTGTGAGACCCCAGAACAACGAGGTCAAGGCCTGAGGAGTGCATTTTAAGGCCCCTCTGGGCAGAAGGAGGGCAGGAGAACTAGCTCTGCCCACATGGGCCCGAGGGGTGGTAGGAAAGGGGGGAAATGGAAGGGGTCACAGCCCTACCCGGGGATTCCACTTAATCAACACAGCCCTGTGAGGTATGTATGACTGTCTTCATTTCTAGATCAGGATGCCAAGGTTAAGTATCTTGCCCAAGGTCACACAGGTAGTAAATAGAACAGCTGGGCCTTGAACCCAAACCAGTCTGAACCTCAAGAAGGGGCTCTGCACTAGACTGGGGAAGGAGGGCAGCAGGGAGGAGCTGGCTGCCCTTGGCAAAGACTCAAAAACCCACCCTGTAGTTCTTTGCAGGACTCAGAGCCTTGGGAGCCCCAGCTTACCAGGAACCACAAAAGTAGGTTCTGCCCAGTGTCTGCAGCCATGCCACCCCTCCGAGGTCAGGGCTCAACCACTAAATCTGGCCCCAGGGGCCACTCTGTTAACTCAGCACTGATACCTCTGCTGGCAGCCCCGAGGTTAGTACCATCCAACATAGATCCCAGGAGGGAGAGCCTAGTCAGTCCACTTCACCTCTGCACACAGCCACCCCCAACCCCCCAACTCCCTCTCCACCCCCTCACTTCCTCTTTTGCTGCCCCTGCCCCAGCCCTGGGTTCTGAGTCACTCAGGCTCTTAGAAAGAAACAAAGTGTTGGGCCATGGGGACGAGAATAGCCTGGGTCCTGGATTCAAGTCCCTGAAGTTTGAGCCGGATGTGACCTGGCTGATGGTCGTAAACAGCTTAAGACAAGTTAATTTTCTCATTGTTGGGTACAAGGTGGGGGTAGTCATAAGCGGTTGAGAGCCTACTATGTACCACTTTTATTCAGTCCTTACAACTGTAAGAAGTAGGTATTTAGTGCCTCCAATTTACAGATAAAGAAACTGAGGCTCAGAAGGGAGGTAACTTGCCCAAGGTCACCCATAGCTTGGACTGGAACCAAGGAAGACCTAGATTTTGAGCCTGGCCCTGCTACTTACTGGCTGTGTGGTCTTGGGCAAGTTACTTTACCTCTCTGAGCCTCAGTTCCCTCATCTATAAAGATGATATTAAATTAATATCCAACTTATTAAATTATTTGAGGATTAAAAAAGGTAATATTAAAACTCTTAGCATGATATCTGGTACAGAGAAGGTCCTCAGTCAATGTTATTATGACATCTGACCAATGAGAAGGTTCACTCCCTAGGAGCAGTGGGGCTAGGGAAGGTTTTTAAACTTCCCAGATGACTCCAAGAGGTCTTCCTGAGAGAAGCAGCATTCCTGTCCCATTTTTAATTTGAGACCATGAGTTCACTGTGTGTGCGTGTGCATGTGCGTGCACGTGTATGTGTGTGTGTGGTTGTGCTGGGGCGGGCGCAGGGGTTATTTGGGAGAAGGTGGCACAGCTGGGGTAGGGATCGTTGCCTCAGTCTGCTGTGGAGGGGTCAGGTCAAGTCTAAACATGGGCAGGACTCCAGGCCTTGTTCTTAGAGGATGTCTCAACAGCCTGCTATGACACCTTGGATAACAAACAGGTTGTCACCCTTCGAACCCCAAGTGAACTTGATAAATCCTGGCAAAGCTGAGAAGAGGCCCATCTATAAATACTCCATGACTCAGGCCCAGTGTCCTGTTGAAAGGGCCGCTTGTGTTTACGGTTCTGTTGCTCTGTGGAGACATTCCAGTTCAGGGAGGAAGGTCTGGGCCACCCCGAGGTCTCAGAGCACCCAGTTCGCTCTGCTGGGGCAAGTTTGCGATCTGGGGCCAGGCCCACCAATGCCTGGCTTAGTATCCAGTCCATTATGAGACTCTGGGAAAACCTCTCATCTCACCAGGTTTCCTGTTATCCGGGAAATGAAACATGTTGGCTCCCCCTGCTTTTGCAGATAGGCTATGAGGCAGGATGGCCTAATGGTTGGGCACACAGGATTGTTTTCATTTGGGGTTTTTGGTGCTGGAAAAACATGGGCTCAAGGTCCAATTTCACGCCTTAATTAGTGATGTGGTTTTAAACCAGTCACTTCACTTTTCTGAATCTCAGTTTCCTGAACTATAAAATGGGGATAATAATGGAAATTCTTTTGCAGGATTGTCATGAGGATGAGAAGAGAGTATATAAGGCACTTAGCACAGTAACCAGCATGCAGTAAACCTCCAGTTAATGATAGATATTAAGATTACAAATTAAGCAGTTTAAAATATTTTGATAAAGGAGTACTTCGGGATTTGGTTCTTCCAGAGAGAGACTTAGGGAGTCAATGGTTGCCCCAGATCTTTACCATCTCTCTTCTTTGCAGTTATGAAGAGCCAAGGTATGAAGAAAACAAGACTGTTCCCAAGATTGGTAGGGAAAGTGCAAGCTACTGTCATTCATCAAACACCTACTGTGTGTCACCTGCTGCCACAAACATCATCATTTCGTCTGACTCCCTAAACACCAGCAAGGTATAACTCCCGGAAAACCAAGGCCTGGTGAAGTTCACTGAATGGCAGAGTTGGCATTTGAACCCTGGTCTGTGTGCTGCCAAAGTGCTTGTCGTGTGTGACCCACTGCACCACAGTACCTTGTTGCCTCCCTGGTCTAGAAAGGAGGCCAAAGAAGGGATAGAAGTGAGAGAATGAGGAAGGAAGAATCAAGAGCTTGGCAACAGTCCGGGAGAGTATAGAGAACTGGAAGCACAGTTGGAGATAGGGAGCTGGTTGGGGAAGACACATGACTTTGGGGTGACTGCTCTGTGAGGTCAACCAGTGGACAGAAGGAAAAATACAGCTGAACTCAGAAGAAAGATCAGCCTGGGAAGGAGGGAAATGTCCTTTGCTCAAGACTGTCTGAAATGACTTCTGAACTTACAAGCCCCACAAGACCTTCTTCTACCTGGCTTTGAATGCCCTCTCTGAAGCACCCATCTCAGGGCCTTTGCACGTGTGGTGTGCTCTGCCTAACATAGTCTCTTCCCTTTCTCAACTGAGATGTTACCTTTCCAAAGAGGCCTTCATTAGCCACTCTATTTAAATAGGTCCCCATCCCATTACTCCTGGACTTAGCACCTGTTCTTTCCTTAAATTTATCACAATCTGTAATTGTTTCACTCAATTTCCTTGTCAATTTATGTCACCACCTCCATCCAATGAAGTATCTGTTGCATGAGTACAGGGATTGCATGGGCTTGTTCACTGATATATTCACAATCCCTGGCATATAGTAGGAGCCTAGCAAACATTTGTGGAATGAGTGAAAGATCCAGCCCCACCTATCTCTTAATATACCCCTTCTTCTGATTCTCCACTCCTTTGAGACTGCTTTCCCATATTTCACCATCATATCCTCCTCATTCTCCCCTCCTATGTGCCTTCACTTGGAGTGCCCTCACTCCTCTGCCCATTCAAACCCTGTCCAAGTCTTGGCTCCTACGGGACCTCCTCTGGGAAGTCCACTCACCCCTGGATCCAGTGCCCCTGTGAAGTAAACAACACATACACCTGTGCATGATGGCCCTACTCCACGCTCCGCTACTTGTATGTGATCTTGAGAAAGTCACTTTCAGGCGACTCTGGGCCCCATTTGCCCCACTTAAGTCTATCCTTGGGATTGTATCTAAGGGAAATAATTTAAAAGCAGAGAAAAGCCATAAATGCCCAAAGGTATATACTCTGAAGCATTATTTAAAATAGAATAAAAAATTTAAACAACAATAATGTTAAATGTTATAGTAATAAAAGCTACTGTTTAGTGAGTGTTTGAACAGGCCAGGCATTGAGAAGGACATTAAGAGCTGCAGTTGAGAGCGCAGGTTCCAGAGCCTCAACCTCACCACTTACTCTCTGTGATCTTGAACCAGTGACTTTACCTCTTTGGGCCTCAGTTTCCTCATCTGTAAAATGGAGGTGATAAAGATTCCTACTCCTAGGGCTTTTGTTGTTAAGCAAAATTTTATTGACTATAATCCAAATACAGAAAAATATACAAATAAATGTGCAGCTCAGTGAATTTTCACAAAATAAGCACGGGTGTGTAACCAGCAAATAGGGCGGCTTTGAGGATTACATGAGCCAACACCTGGAAAATACTTAGAGCACTGGTAATGGTTGGCTCATGTTACTTGCTCTTAGTGCTAAGTGCTTTATGTGCATTATTTTATTCAGTCCTCACAGTAACTCTATGAGGTAGGCACTAATATTATCCTCATTTCAAATGAGGAAACCTAGATTCAGAGAAGTTAAATATACTGGCCAATGTCACAAAGTTAGTAAATGACAGAGGTAAGAGAGGAACCCAAGTCTTTTGCCAAAACCTTCCTCCCAAACCCCTTGATACACTGATTCCCCAAGACATTGATTACAGCATCAACTAATAAGTAAAAAAAAAAAAAAAAAAAGGGAAATCAATGACCGACTAGAAAAACTGATTTTCTGAATTCTTGAGTCAATTAAATAAATATTTATTGAATAGCTACTATGTGCCAGGCACTGTTGTAGGCACTGGAGATGCAGAGCAGACAAGATAGAAAAGTTCCCTGTCCTCGTGGAATTTATATTCTGCTGGGAGAAGACAGACACAGAAATAAATAAAGAATTTCTGATAGTAATAAATGTTATCGGGCTTCCCTGGTGATGCAGTGGTTAAGAATCCTCCTGCCAATGCAGGGGACATGGGTTCGAGCCCTGGTCTGGGAAGATCCTACATGCTGCGAAGCAACTAAGCCCATGCGCCACAACTACTGAAGCCCATGCACCTAGAGCTGGTGCTCCGTGACAAGAGAAGCAGCGCAGTGAGAGAAGCCTGCGCACCGCAACGAGGAGTAGCCCTCGTTGCGGTGCAACTAGAGAAAGACAGTGCGTAGCAACGAAGACCCAATGCAGCCAAAATTTAATTAATTAATTAATTAAATTTATAAAAATAAAACAATAAAAATAAATACTATCAAGAAGATAAAACAGGATAATGGGATGGAGAGAGACTTGCAATTGGGGGGACTGCTTTAGATAAGATGTTCAAGCAAGGCCCCCCAAGGAGGGAACCTGAATGGTATGGAGGAGCCAGCCTCACGGCAACCTGGGGGAAGCCCACTCCAGAGTAGCCATGAACTTGGCATGCTTGAGAAACAGATAGAATATGATGCAACCATTCTAAAATATCATTTTGAAAACTAAAACCTGGAAACAAGTAAAATAAAAAAGTACAAGATACCCTAAGATGCTATCTTGTCCCAACATCTGCTAGATAGACAAAATTCTCAGAAAAGTGAAATGGTGTGATGAATTGGATGGTTTTTAAATTTTTTGCTTTTCAGAAAATATCTGCTGTTGTCATATTATGGTTTCTACAATTTTGTTAAAGTCAAGAAAAAAAGGAGAATTCCAAGAATCTCATACAGACCAAATAAGATAGTTCTCCGGTTACCTGTGAAGGTTATGCAAGTGAGTTGGACGTATCATCTTTGAGAACAAGCTGTGCAATCTCCACCAGTCACACTCCCTCTCTGGGCCACAATACAGAACATGCAGGAAGCCACATTGCCTGGTGCACCTGCCAAAAGTGAGGTCCCTCATAGAGAAGGCACTGGCAAAGTCAAGCCTTTCTGCTATTCATATGACACATAATTAAAAGAATACATTTTTTAATAACAGGAAAAAACCACATTGAATCATTAATAAAAATCAGTCAGAAGAATGAGACAACAAGCCACAGACTGGGAGAAAATATTTGCAAAAGACATTTGACAAAGAACTGTTATCCAGGGGACTTGCCTGGTGGGCCAGCGGTTAAGAATCTGCCTTCCAATGCAGGGGACACAGGTTCGATCCCTGGTCAGGAAACTAAGATCCCACATGCCGCAGAGCAACTAACCTGTGCACCACAACTAGAGAGCCCGTGCACCACAACTATTGATCCCCCATACCGCAACTAAGACCCGACACAGCCACATAAAAAAATAAATAAATAAATAAATATTAAAAGAAAAAAGAAGTTAACATATACAAAGAATTCTTAAAACTCAACAATAAGAAAATTAACAACCCTATTAAAACATGGGCAAAAGATCTGAACAGCTCACTAAAGAAGATATATAGATGGCCAATAAGCATATGAAAAGACATACAACATAATATGTCATTAAGGAATTGCCAATTAAAACAACAAGATACCATTACACACCCATTAGAATGGCCAGATCCAAAACACTGACCACACCAAATGCTTGTGAGGATGTGAAGCAACAGGAGCTCTCATTCATTGCTATTTGGAATGCAAAATGGTACAGCCACTCTGGAAGACAGTTTGACAATTTCTTACAAAACTAAACATACTCTTACCATATGATCTAGCAATCATACTCTTTGACATTTACCTAAATGAGTTGAAAATTCATATCCACACAAAAACCTGCATGTGAATGATTATAGCAGTTTTATTCACAATTGCCAAAACTTGGAAGCAACCAAGATGTCCTTCAGTAGGTGAATGGATAAATAAACTGTGAGACAACCCATTATACAATAGAATATTATTCAGCACACACAACGAAAAAGACCTATCGAGCCACATAAAAACATGGAGGAAATTTAACGGCATATTAGTAAGTCACAAAGGTCAATCTGAAAAGGCTACATATTGTATGATTCCAACAATACGACATTCTGAAAAAGGCAAAAGTATGGAGCACCACTGGTGGCGCAGTGGTTGAGAGTCCGCCTGCCGATGCAGGGGACACAGGTTCGTGCCCCGGTCCGGGAAGATCCCACATGCCACAGAGTGGCTGGGCCCGCTGAGCCTGCACGTCCAGAGCCTGTGCTCTGCAACGGGAGAGGCCACAACAGTGAGAGGCCCGCGTACCGCAAAAAAAAAAAAAATTAAAGTTTTAATTTTTTAAAGTCATTTAAGAAAACAAAGAAGCACTGTCTGGTAAAATTTTTAGCTCGGGTGGGGGAATGGGAAATTCCTGGAAGAGCTTTCTTCCTTGAGGTCTGCCACTCACACGGGAAGGAGCAAGAAGGAAGTAATGTGTGAAAGAAGAGGTTATACTTACCAACACCTACTCTTTACCAGACACACTGCACACTAAGCCCTGTGCTTATATGAGTTATTTCATTTGTTCTTTCAAAAGCCAAATGAAAATGTTTATATTACATGAAAGACTTGAAAATATTGTTCCCAGTTAACAGTGGAGGAAACTAAGAGATATAGATTTTTTCTAGTCACCCTGGTCTGTCTGAGTCCGGAGACTGAGTTCTAAGCCACTAGGGCGGGTTGGGGGTTCTCTGAGCCCCCTTCCACCTTCAACATTCCACCATTCCATGAGTTGATTTGTCTCTTCTGGGGGTACCACTGGGGGGCCTTGCTCACTTGGGCATTGGATCCCTGGAAGGACAGTGCTGTGTCCTTAGGGGACTGAGAATTTGACTGCCTGGAGCTTGACTTCATGCAGGAATTTCGCACCTTCCCAGACCCTAGACTGCAGGCGGAGGGTGTCTGGCGGGAGAAGGGGCTAGGTGCTGCCTGTGAGGCCTGGAAGGGCCGCTCCCACAGAGAGTGTGGGCTCCTTCTCCAGCCCTCAGCCACAGGTTCCCCAGCCCCGCCCTCCCACCCTCCACCTCGTCGTTGGAATGCTAAATCCAAGAGCTGATGGGGCTGGTTGGGTATTAATAACTGGACGCTGACGTTTATGCTGATTAGAAAGGCATTCCCTCTTGGTAGCCAAGACATTTGATTGCCTTTTCAGCTTATCTCTCCAGGCCTTCTGTGGCCCTGAAGAGAATGAGGGTGGCAGGATAATAATAGTAACAATAGCTACCCTGTGTGGGTGCTCTGCTTTGCCAGACAGCAGTGCCAAATGAGTCATCCACACAGTTGCCTTCAATCCCTTCAGGTGCTTTTAGTATCTCTGTTATGTATATGGGGAAACTGAGGCTCGTGAGAGGTCAAGGAACACGCCGCAGGCCACACAGCAGGTGAGCAGCTGGGCAGGAGCTCAAATCCTATCTGCCAGCAGCACCGAGTCCTCCTGTGGGTGGTGAGAGCCAAAGACAGGCATCTGCTCTGGCCACATAAACATGCGGCCCAGTTCCTTTAACTTCCAGGAACAGTGACTGGGAGGGTGTAGGGTGTGGGGGAGGGGCGGCTACCAGGAAGTGGATGGCAGGACCTGGCCCTGGCCCCAGGCCTGAGACAGCCCAGGCTGAGGAGTGGGGGGATTGCGGTTCTGCTTAGGGCAGGCTTCGACCCTCCTGCTCCCCTGTTTTCTTCTGGTGCTTGTTCTCCACACCTCACTCCCCTCTTCACTCCTTTGAGATGCTCAATTCTTTGGGGCCTCCCAGAAGACAGGGTCAATCCCAGGGAGAGGAGAGCAGAGGGGCTCATTGTCCAGGGGCTCACAGTCACAAAGGCCTCAAAGTTAGAGTTTTGACATTAGTTTTTGAGGAGCAGTGCAGCATAATGGTTAAGCCTGTAGCCTCTGGAGCCAGACTACCGCTGGGCCTCCCTTCCAGATCTGCTACTTAGGGCTGTGTAGCTTTGGTCAGACTCCTTAACCTCAATGTGCCTCAGTTTCCCCGTCTGTAAAATGGGGAGAAATACCTACCTCATAAGGTTGTTGTGAAAATTAAATGAGCTAAAAAATGTGAAGTGTACATTTAATGTAAAGTGTAAAGCCTGACACAGAATAAGCACTCACTCAGTGTTAGCTTCTATTTCCAAATGATGTCACATAAAGAATCACAAACGGGACTTGCCTGGGGAGCAGTGGTTAAGAATCCGCCTGCTAACACAGGGGACACGGGTTCGAGCCCTGGTCCGGGAAGATCCCACATGCCTTGGAGCAACTAAGCCCATGTGCCACAACTACTGAGCCTGCGCTCTAGAGCCCGCGAGCCACAACTACTCAGCCCGCGTGCTGCAACTACTGAAGCCCGTACACTTAGAGCCCGTGCTCTGCAACAAGAGAAGCCACCACCACGAGAAGCCTGTGCACCGCAATGAAGAGCAGCCCCCGATTGCCACAACTAGAGAAAGCCCACACGCAGCAACAAAGACCCAACGCAGTTAAAAATAAATAAATAAAATAAATAAATTTATAAAAAAAAAAGAATCACAAACAGAACAGAAAGGGGAAGATGTTCATCAAGGAAAAAATATCTCCTTATCTTCACCCCCATATTCATAGCAGCCCTATTTACAATAGCCGAGATATGGGAACAACGCAAGCGCCCATCAACAGAAGAATAGATAAAGAAGATGTGATGGGACGTCCCTGGTGGCACAGTGGTTAAGAATCCACCTGCCAATGCAGGGGACACAGGTTCGAGCCCTGGCCTGGGAAGATCCCACATGCTGCGGAGCAACTAAGCCCGTGTGCCTAGAATCCGTGCTCTGCAACAAGAGAAGCCACCGCAATGAGAAGCCCACGCACCACGACAAAACCCCCTGCTCGCCACTAGAGAAAGCCCGCATGCAGCAACGAAGATCCAATGCAGCCAAAAATGATAAATTAAGATATATATATATACGTTCTTTAAAAAAAAGATGTGATACACACACACACACACACACAATGGAATACTAATCAACCATTTAAAAAAGATGAAATCTTGCCATTTGCAACAACATGGATGGACCTCAAGGATATCATGCAAACTGAAATAAGTCAGACAGAGAAAGGCAAATTCTGTATGGATTTCACTCATATGTGGAATATAAGAAACTAATAAACAAATGAACAAAAACAAAATAAATGAACAAACCAAACTAAACAAAAACAAACATGTAGATACAGAGAACAGAGTAGCCGTTACCAGAGGGAAAGGGGCAGAGGGGAGGTAAAATGTTTAAAGGGGATCAACTGTATGGTGATGGATAGCAACTAAATTTGTGGTAGTGAGCACGTTGTAGGGTATGCAGCAGTAGAAATATAATGTTGTACACTTGAAACTTACATAATGTTTTAAATCAGTCACCTCAATAAAAATAAAAAATAAATTATCTCCTATAATCCCACTATTCAACACAACCACCGACACCATTTCACTCCATTTCCTTCTAATCTTTTTCCTGTCCATCATTTTTACAACACTGCAATCACAGAGTACTTACAAGTTGTGCAACTTTGGGACTTTCTTTCATTTAACATTTTATTCTAAGCCTTTCCCATAATCATTCAATAGGCTCTTATTGAGGGCCTATAATGTATCAAGCCTTATTCTAGGCTCTGGGCAAACAGCTGCCGGCAAAACAGACAAGCCCCTTCTCTCCAGGAGCTTATATTTTAGTGGGCATTGCTATGTTGCCTTCAGAACGCATTCTTTTACGTTGCGGTCTCATCTACGTAACAGCAGAGAGCACAAATATGAAGTGTGGAGTTCAGGTAATTTTTACACATATATTCACCCATGTAACTGCCACCCAGATCAAGACACAGAACATTTCCATCACCCCAGAAGATTCCTTCACCTTCCCCATCAGTTACCACCCCTCCTCCACATAGATTAGTTTCACCTGTTTAAGAACAGGATCTGCCTCTTTGAGAATGCCTATTTTTTAGTGGCTGCAGAATATTCTGTCCTGTGGATATGTTGTTGGACACATCTTTTGCTTTCAGTTTCTCATTGTTGTCAATAGTGCTACAGTGAATGCCACGTTTTTAATCATCCCTTTAGGCTCAACTCTCAGAAGTGGGATTGATTTTTGAAAGGGTTCTTGGTAAATATTGACAGATTGTTTTCTTAAAAGGTTGTACATATGTTTCAATTAAAAAATAAAAAGTTTACAGCTCCACCAGCAGTGGAAGGGGCAAGCTGTGGGCACACAGCATAACTACAGTCCCTCTTGATCACCTGCCTTCTTAGCTAGACTCACCTAGAATTTAGCTAGAACCCTCAGCATATAATACAGTGGTACAGAAGGGGGTCTCCATGAGAAATCTGACTGGCAGGAGAAGGACTCACAAGGCAGGATCTCCCTTGGTCCTGAGTTTGGGACTCAGCTTTACAATGTCAAACCTGACTTCCTGCAGCCCTCCAAGAGGCGATTCATCTTTCATCAACGGATTGACAATAACCAAGCAACAGAGTCTGAATCAATCGTTAAAGCAGGTATCAATCTAAGAATTTACAAAGATAAATTTAACAAGAATGTACATACCAGAAGACTGGTGTGTCCTTTCTCTGTTAGAAGGCCACAGGGAAAGCCAAATTATAATGAGAACGTTTCTTGGTGGTTCAATCTGGGTTCCCCAGAAAGCAGAGTTGGTGAGAGGAAGCTTGAGATGTCAAGAGAGGGTACCTTATCTTCAGCCCAGTGGACCCCCTCAGCTCTGAGTCCTTAAGGAAAACTGAGTCCAATCTAGCATTCCTTGACAATTTGTCCTTCCCACCCTAAACGAAAAGCCCAGATCCTGTGCAGTCTCCCACTTGCCCTTAAGTCTACTTCTCCCCATCTCCCTGATCACAGCCTAGCCCACAGCAGCCGAGACCTTTGCAACTGACCTCCTTCACATCAGTCTCACTCACCCTTGATCTAATCTCCACCTGACAGCTAAGTGATCTTTTAAACTGGAAATCTGATCAAAGTGTACTTAAAACACTTTGGTGATGCAAGGATGAATAAACAAAAATCATTGGATGAGTGGATAAAAAAATGTAATATATACATACAATGGAAGATTATTCAGCTTTAAAAATGAAGAAATTCTGACATGCTACATGAATTGAACACATTATGCTAAGTGAAATAAGACAGACAAAAAGGACAAATATTGTTATATATTATATATATAATGTTTATATGAGTTACCTGTAGTAGTAAAATTCTTAGAGGCAGTAAAATAGTGATTGCCAGGGGCTGAGGGGAAGAGGGACTGGAGAGTTATTGTTTAATGGGTGCAGAGTTCCAGTTTGGGAAAATGAAGAAGTTCTGGAGGTGGATGGTGGTGATGGTTGCACAACAGTGTGAATGTACTTAATGTCACTGAACTGTACCCTTAAAATGATTAATTTTATGTTATGCATATTTTACCACAATTTAAAAAAAAAAACTTCAGGGCTTTTCTGGGGGCGCAGTGGTTGAGAGTCCGCCTGCCTTTGCAGGGGACACGGGTTCGTGCCCCGGTCTGGGAGGATCCCACATGCCGCGGAGTGGCTGGGCCCGTAAGCCATGGCCGCTGAGCCTGCGGGTCCGGAGCCTGTGCTCCGCAACGGGAGAGGCCACAACAGTGAGAGGCCCGCGTAATGCAAAAAAAAAAAAAAAAAACTTCAATGACCCATTACTTTTATCTCAAAATCAATCACATGGTCTACAAGACCCTACAGGATGTGGCCCCTGTCTTGTATTGGTGTTTGGGGGCTGATCATCACACCTCTTCCCCTTTCAACTGGGATCTGGACCTGTTAGGAAATGGGAAAGGAAATCAGGAAGATGAAGAGATAAAGATATGATCTTGGGACTCCCCAGGTGGTCCAGTGGTTAGAACTCCACACTTCCACTGCAGGGGGCACGGGTTCAATCCCTGGTCAGGGAACTTGGATCCTGCATGCCATGCAGCGTGACCAAAAAAAAAAAAAGATATGGGTTTTATTACTGATAAAGTTGGACTGGAGACAAGGCTTGTAACTATAGGCACAATGGAGCTTCTTTATACCTTCCTCCCTCCATTGCTTCCCCCAAATCATGATATAATCTTCCACCTCAGTTCTTGGTAGAGCTGCCAGACACATATATTCCCTCTGCCCACGGTGCTCTTCCCTCCACTGCTCACTTAGCCAACTGCTACTCATCAGTCACTTCTTAGCACAAATGTCTCACGCAGAGAGGTCTTCCATGACTCAAACAACCCATCCTACCACCACTTCATGCCCTTAACTAATCTTGTGGCCTTTAGATTTTCTCCTTCATAGCACTTTTCATAGCTGTATTTATGTGTCTCTTTCCACCATCCCTCATGGAAGTAAATAAAAAGGTAGGTGAGGGACTTCCCTGGTGGTGCAGTGATTAAGACTCTGAGCTCCCAGTGCAGGGGGCCTAGGTTCCATCCCTGGTCAGGGAACTAGATCTCACATGCATGCCGCAACTAAGGAGCCCGTGTGCCGCAACTAAGGAGACCACCTGCCGCAACTAAGACCAGGCACAACCTAATTAACTAATTAATTAATTTAAAAAAAAAAAGGTAGGTGTGCTCTGGGAGAGCAGGCCCTGTGTGCGTTTGTTACTGGCCACGTACCCAGTGCCTGGAACAGGGCCTCGCTCTTAGGCTCCATACATGCTGGAGAACATTATATTTACTAGCACTCATCTCAGGGAGAGCTCTGTATACTGTTGCAAGGAGGATGTGGGTAAGGCTTTGGGGTTGGGAGGTGAGGGGAGAACCTAAGCAGCGTTTGGTGCTACACTGAGCAGCAGGCCTTCTTTGTTTTGCTATGTGGGGTCTACAGGTTTGTCCAGGGCACAATGGCTCAGGACCATCAAGAAGCTAAGTGCGGTTACCTGGGGCTTCCTTCTCTCCCTTTTCCCCAAACACTGCACAGCCCCTGCTCCAAATAACTGCTGACCAAATATTTAAAGAATGTCAGCTTGTAGGAGTGTCAAAGTGTCTCACTTGGACCCTCAAGTCTCAATTTCATTGCTACCTCCTGTCAAAAGGCTTCCCTGATCCCCCAGGCCCCTTCATATCAGAACAGCTTAGGGTCCCCTCCTCTGGGCTCATGTAACCCCCTTCTGGAACTAATCACACTGTACTGTGTTTGCTCATTTAGGTGTTTCCATCTACCCTACTAGACTTTGAGGACCATGAGGACAGGGGCCTTGCCTTCTTGTTCACTGCTTTTTACCAGCACCTAGCATAATTTCTTGCACATAGTAGATACTCACTAAATAGCTGTTGACTTAATGAATAAAGTGCCCACCATGTGCCAGGTACTAGCTGACTCCTCGGTAAGGGTATGTGTAGTGACATTTGCTGGCTGCCCCTCTAGCCTCTGGACTTAAGCCAGTTAAGTCCCATCCTCCAAGGACCGCACAGAGTGTGGTCAAAGAAGAGCCCACAACCCTAGATGAGCCAATCAGTTCTTGCACTGTGGTCTGAGGAACAGAGATTGGAATTGACTTTCTTTTTCCCGTGGGATGTGAACTCCTATGGCTGAATCCCTAGGAGCACTGCTGACCACCTGGGCCCATGAGAAGAGCCAGCATTAAGATGAAGTCAGCATCACTGAAGCATCTTTGGTGATATGTGAGCAGCTAAGTCAAACCTTCCCTGAAGCTAGCCCTCCCACCTCCATTCTTCTTGGGCAAGCGTGCCAATCATTCCTTTTAAGTCAGTTTGAGTTGGGTTTCTGCCCTTATAACATGAAGCATCCAGAAAGGTCAGAGGCAGCCCAAGTTTCATCATCTCAGTACCTGCTGAGAAGCTGAATGAGTCCACAGTTTGGGATGCTCTTGGGACCTTATCTTGCAGCCCTCAACTCCTCATCCACTGTGATTCTCAGATAGGGACAACCCCCAACAGCAGCTCTTGGCACCAAGGGCAGGGCATATGGAGTTTGGTCTTAATTACCAGATGCTCCAGCTGTTCTCAGTCCTCACCAAGGAGACAACTAGGACCCATCCAAAGACAAAACAGCTTGTATCTGGCACATGACCTTCTTGGGCCCCTAAATCACGTGTCCAGGGGCTGGATCAGAAATGACCATTTCAGGGAATTCCCTGGCAGTCCTGGAATTCCCAGTTGTTAGGACTCCGAGCTTTTACTGCCGAGGGCCCAGGTTCGATCCCTGGTCGGGGAACTAAGATCCCCCAAGCCACACAGCATGGCCAAAAAAAAAAAAAAGAAATGACCATTTCAGTCTTCTTGGTACAAGCATAGTGGAGGTGTAGGATTGAAGAATCAGTGTCAGAGCTAGAGGGATCCTTAGCGATGAGCTGGTCAGACCCTTCATCTTGCAAATGGGGAAACTCAGGCCCAGAGCAGGGAGGAGACTTGTTCAAGGTTACACAGCACGTTAGTGCCAAAGGAGTTTCTGCATCAGCCTCCCCCTGCAGAGATGGGGCTGGGGCTCCCCCAGCTGGGGAAGGAAAGAGGAAGGAATACTGATGGGGATTCTCCCTGCTATGGCAAGAGAGGAGCCTCTCCCCCAAACAGTCACTGGTAGGCCTGGTTAGTTAGTCATCCTTAATAATTTTATAGCAGGACTTCCCTGGTGGTCCAGCGGTTGAGACTCCACACTCCCAGGGCAGGGTGCCCAGGTTCAATTCCTGGTCAGGGAACTAGATCCCACATGCCACAACTAAAAGCCTGCATGCCACAGCTAAGAGGTCCCAAATGCTGCAACTAAAAGATTCCGAGTGCTGCAACTAAGACCTGGCACAGCCAAATAAATAAATAAATAATTTTAAAAATTTTTGGTAGCATTTTGATAACACCTTGTAGTTGGCCTAGGGTGAGATGACTTTAAAGGGTACTAAGTCTCTGGAAAATCATCAATGATGCCTCCAGAATTTCTACAGGGGTGGAATTTAGGGCCAGCAATCTGATGGGAAAGGGGACCAAGAGACTTGCCTTGGAGGTGCGTGCATAGCAAGTCTACTGTTGTAGACGAGGGTTTCTCAGTTTCCGCACTATTGACATTTTGAGCAGGATAATTCTTTGCTGCTGGGGACTGTTCTATGCATTGTAGCATGTTTAGCAGCATTCTTGGTCTCTCCTACTGGATGCCTGCAGCACCTACCCTCCCAGCTGTGATAACCAAAAATATCTCCAGACACCACCAAATGTCCCCCAAAGGGCAAATCACCCCATCTGAGAAGCACTGACATTACATTTAAGTGGCTGAGAGGGAATGATGGAGATTCTTCTAAAAGAAGAGAGAGGATAAAAATATAAGGAGCCACCCCATTGTATAAGAAAAGAAAATCGCCAGAGGGATGGTCAGCTCTAGGCAGAACTGTGAACTTTGACCTTACTTGCCCCCCTTCCCTTTTTTGACCGTTTTCTTCTCTTTCTTGGCCCCCATTCCTACTTAGAAAAAATTAATAAAATATTCAGGAAAAAATTAATATTTGCATTCATGCTAAAGTGAGACAAGCAGTGTACAATAGTTACTAGAGGTTATAAATGCAAACATTATACACTTAAACTGTGAGAATTTCAGTGTATGTAAACTATATGTCAAAAAAATAATTTAAAAAACACATAGGAATTATAGTCAGACCTGGGTTCAAGTCCCAATTCAGACATTTCCTAGCTGTGTGACTTAGGACAAGTCCTCTCACCTCTTTCTTTCTTTCTTTCTTTCTGGCCACTCTGTGTGGTTTGTGGGATCTTAGTTCCCTGAACAGGGATTGAACCACAGTCCCGGCAGTAAGAGTGCCAAGTCCTAACCACTGGACCACCAGAGAATTCCCTCCTCTCACCTCTTAGAACCTCTGTTTCCTCAGTTGTAAAACGGGAGTAGTAATCGTATGCCTCACAGGATAACTGTGCAGAGTAAATGAGATAATGTATAAACAGCACTTTGTACAATGCCTGGCACTGGAGGTAATATGAATATTACCTATTATGTATTTACATTTATATTACTTACTTATATTTCTCTGTAGTTTACAGGTGAAATTGCTCCCTGATGATCTGCTTCCTGTGGACCTGTTCTAATCAGGGGCATCTCTGCTTGCCTCTTCCCATGTGATCCCTTGGTTAAGATAGGAAAAGTAAGGTCCGGAAACACAGAAATTTATGGGACTTTGGACCCTTGGCTCCACCAGTGACTTATTAGTCCCTCTGAGTCTCAGTTTCCTCAGTTGTAAAATAGTATACTAATATTACCCACTTCGTAGGGCTCTAGGCAGGTCTGGGAATTCAGACCTGCCCTAAGGTGGGGGCAGCAGCTGCACCAATAGAACCTGCCACCAGGGGTCAGGATTGCTACAGCCAAGTTCCCACCTATCCAGGACATTTCAATTTTCTGAGCATGGTTGTCTAACTTTATATTATGGAAAAATTCAAACATACACAAAAAGTAGAATAGCATAATGAACCCCATGTACCCAAGTTTCAACAACTAACAATATTTTGCCAGTCTTCCTCCCTCTTTTTGTTTGCTATGCTGCTTGCAGAGTATTTTAAAACATATCCTTAACCTCATTTCATTTTATCCAGAATACATTACTGTGCATTTCTAACTGAAAAAGGCTTTTATTACCACAGGCACTATGTCATTATCACACCTAACAAAAAAGAACAAATAATTCTTTAATCAATTAGTTCACATTCAAATTTCCCTGATTGTACCAAAGATGTCTTTTGGCAGTTCACTTGAATGAGTATCCAAGTAATGGTTTTGCGTTTGGTAAGTGTGTTGAGTTTTATGATTTAACATTCTACCTTCCTTTTTAATTTTCATGCCATGAATTTGTTGCAGAAACCAGGTCACTTGTCCTGTAGAATGTCCCACATCGTGAGTTTGGCTGCCTGTGGTGTTCGTCTATGCCCCATATTTCTGGTAAACTCGTAATTAGATCTTGGCTTGATTAGGGTTTTTTTTTTTTTTCCAGGCAAGAATATTCCATGGAGAGCATTGTATCCCCCTCTTAATGATTTTAAGCCTGGTCAGTGGGTTCAGGCAGTGTCAGTCTAAGGTCTCCATTAAAAATTTTCCCAACAATTTTTCATCCAGTTGTTTCAGCATCATTTCACGATTGTTGCCAGGACTCATTGTTTCATTAGGTTTTGCAAAATCGTGCCTTTCTAAATCTATCATTTCTCCGGCATTTATTAATTGGATCCTTCTATAAAAAATAACTTTCTTATCTACTATTTGGTCACCTGCAATATAACTCATCAAGGAAGGAGCAAAAAATTTTTTATTTTCTTTTATTTATCAATGTTTGTAGTAATTAGTTGATTTCCTGTACAACTCCATCGATAAAAATGTGTTTTCCTTACATATCATTAATTATTTTTATGTATCTTATGTGTTGCAATCTATTGATGTCATTATTTTTCTTTTAATGCTCAAATTGTTCCATCTTTGGCCAGTGGGGCCCCTTTGTATTGGTTCCTCAGTCATTTTTACATGATCCTAATAGTCTTTGATAGCTTCCTGGCCTTCAGGCATAAGACAACCCAACCTCATCTTTCCTGCTCCAGATCTAGAACCAGCCAGTTATCAAAGGAGCCTTGACTTTCTTTGTTTAATTCTTAATTGATTTTTAAACTGGAAAATGGTATTTAGAGACGAAATCTGTGCACTAGGGGTGTTCATTACTATTGGGTTGGTCTTTGCTTCTAGGCCTTTTCAGCAGAGCTAGAAAATACATTTTTGAGAGAAAAAAATACATATTTCATTCATTCGGCTATGTAACTCAGATCTAAGTTCATCCTAGCCTTCTTTAATACTTGCAACTCTTTTTCTCATATGCTGAAAATCTTGATTCCTACTGCCACTGACACAACTACTTTGTTTTATCCAAAACTATAACTATCACAGCTTCAGAATAGCAATATTATTACTAATAATAAGGCTAACAAATGCAATTTAATATTTCTATGCAGTTCTAGTTCATCCTTAGATTATATCCTATTAGGGAGGTACAGTCAAAATACTTATAAAGCCACTTAAAATTATTTTCCCTGTGTAGTTATACCACTTCATTTGTTCCCATTTGTTTTTTGTTTTTAAAATTTATTTATCTATCTATCTTTGGCTGCATTTGGGTCTTCGTTGCTGCATGCAGGCCCTCTCCAGCCGCAGCGAGCAGGAGCCACTCTTCACTGCGGTGTGCGGGCCTCTGTCATTGTGGTGGCTTCTCCCTTCGCAGAGCACCGGCTCCAGACACGCAGGACTCAGCAGTTGTGGCTCATGGGCTCTAGAGCATAGGCTCAGTAGCTGTGCACACGGGGTTAGTTGCTCCGCAGCATGTGGGATCCTCCCAGACCAGGGATCGAACCCATGTCCCCTGCATCGGTTAGGTGGATTCTTAACCACTGCACCATGAGGGAAGTCCCTCCATTTGTTTTTAATTTTTATGGAGTGCTTTATTCTTTTTATTGAACTGTTTTATAAATATGCAACATTTACACGTTTCCAAAATAGTAACTATATAATAATGTATATTCACAGAAGTCTCATTTCCATCCCTACCCACTCCATCCCACATAGCAAACAATTTTTAGAAGATTGAGTTTAGTTTTCTATTGTTTAACTTTTAAATATAAGCAATTAATGTATATTTATATCTTCCCACTTACACAGAAGATAGCATACTATAAACGCTATGTATCTTATTTCCCTTAACGTATATGGGCATCACTACATAATAGTTTCTGTTTATCAGTATATATAAGAACTCTTCCACATATCTTTTTACAGCTGCATAGCACTCCATCCTGTGTCTGTACTATAATTTATTCAGCTAGTTCTTAACCGACACAAGCAGTTTCCAATCTTTTGCTATAAAAATAATGCCATAATGAATAGCCTTGTGCACAGAGCTTTTTGTATTTTGCCAATATATCACTAGGACAGGTTCCTGCAAGTTTAGCCCTGACCTAGGTTTACTGGGTGAAAGAGTAAATACATATGTAATGTGGCTATAGATTGACAAATTACCTTAGTTAGAGTTACATCATTTTGCCTTCCCATCAGCAACGTATGACAATGCTATCCTCAGGAGTATTTTGGTATGATATCAGATAAAGGAGGATGCAGAAATGAATCACAGACAAGGTTCCTGTCCCCAGGAACTCTCAGCCTAGTAAAAGGCTTATGGGCAAATATAATGATAGAATGTAATCTTCAGGGCAGATTTATTCGGAAGCTTAAGCTTCAGAGTCCCTCACAGAGACCCTTTCCAAGGCCCCAGCAATGTATTCACAGGTCCACTTTGTAATCTTTTTCCTAAAGAGGACACCCCAAATTATTTAAACATCTACTTCACAGACTTTAGAGCCAGTTCCATAACTTTGGAGTTATGGGAGTGGATTTCAAGTTCTGCAACCACCTTGAGAGGAGGGATTCCTGTATTTAATGACTGAGAAAAAGAGACAAAAAGAAAAGGCTCCTTTGACCAAAGAAATACCCCTCCCCAGATTCTGATCAGTTACACACAGGTAAGTAGCTGTCTACACAGAGCCCTCTACTTTCCCTCTGTTCTCAAGGGCAGAAACCAAAACTCAGAATACATCAGTATTCCCAGCTGACAGCTGAAGGCTGGTACACCGCACTCAGGACTAATCTGAACAGATTACCGAGCAGGGTTTTTTGTTTTTTGTTTTTGGAGGTGGGTAGGAGGGTTTACACCAGGGGAGTGGGTATTCAAGGCAGGTGCCCCCCACCCCAAAACTGACACCTGTCAAATAAGGCAGAGGTCTGCTTCCTTACCTGTAAAAACAGGGTTAGTAATAAACCCTGCCCTCGTAGGGTTTGGTTAGGATTAGGAGAGATCACTTAAAGACTTAACCCAGTCCCAGACTCTCGGGAGAAGGTCCATAAATGGAGAACAGAAAATAGAACGGGTAATTGGTTGATCCTTGAGAGCTGTAACAAGAAATTCTTTGCACATTGTGCCTTATACAGCACTGGAAAGAGGAACAACCCCCTTATTGACAAAAAGTAGGTGCAGATTAAATCGGCGAAGAAAGAAGGGACGTTTCTGGCGGTTGCTTACTGATTTGTGAAACGAACTGAATGACCGATTGGTCCGGGTCTCTGAGCAACTGACAGTCCCGGGCTGCTGTCAGGCGAACGCGGGCCTGGATCCGGCTGACGGCTGTGGGGCGCCCCAGTGCCTCAGACTGACCGTCGGGCTGTCCTCGCTGTCAATCCCGGCCCCGGCCGGCCCGGACCTCCGTCGCTAGCTGCAGAAGCGGGGGGCATCCCAACTCTCCACGAGGAGCTCGAGGGTGTCGCCGCCAGGCAGGGCGTGCGCGCGCTGCAGGAGCCAAGCTCCGGCGCCGCGGCCCCTTCCTCCCCGCCGGGGGCAGGGCGCCTCCGACTCGCGGCTGCAGAGCCCCGGAACAACGAGGCGCCGGCTTCTTTAAGGGAGATACCACCGCGCCAGCGGAGCAGGGGCGTCTTCCCAGATGATCGCAGCCAGCCCCGCGCCGCCGCCGCCGCTGCCGCCTCAGCAACTGCACCGCCCGCAAACATGGCTCAGTGACTCTGACAAAAGGTGCAGCCTCCCTCCAGGCGGGGCGGGCGCCAGGCCTCCCAGCTCAGGCTGCGCCTCCCCGCGGGTCCGCGGAAAAGGTCCGCTTACCGCAGGCATCCCAGGCCCGCGCGGAGGAAGATGCACCAGGCGTTCCACCCCAGCGACCCCGCACACCTGCCCGCAGCTAGGTAGGTCGGAAATGGGGGCGGAGCGGGGGAGGGGAGGCGCACCAGGCGCGCGCACCGCCCCCGGCCCGGACCTGCTGCGGGGTATCACTCCGGGGCCGCGGGCCACCACTCCGGGGCCGCGGGCCGTGGACGCCCGCTGAGGCTGGAAGAGGCCCAAGCCCCGGGTGTGGAGTGGGCTTTCCCGATCCCAGCCACCCCTGCGGGGAGGGGCACGAGTGGTGCGTTCCGGAGCGCGTACCCCTCCCGCGACTCCCGGCTCGGGAAAGCCACGGGAGCCGGGAGCAGGCCAGCGGAGCGCCGGGCACGCGCCCAGTAGGACCGGCGCTTGGCGTCCCGGCTCACGCTACGGAGAGCCGGAGGGGGGCGGGGTCTCGCGGCGTAAGGGGGTGTGTCCGCGCGCACCACGGGGGCGCGCGCCGGCCTCTGAGTGGAGGCCGCAGCGGCTGAGGCGCGAGCAGCCTGATAATGGCGGCCTGCAGAGCCCGTGAGAGGGAGAAGCGGCGGCGGCTACCCTGAGGTAAATCTGGCCCCTCGGCGTGGCAGAGAGGCTTTGCTGCAGAGCCGAGGGCCCTGCACGTGCCTCCCGCCCCAGGAGGCCTGTCACAGAGCTGTCAGCGGAGGCATCCCGGGGAAGGCCCCGCGCGCCTCAGGCCTCCGGCCCCAGCAGCGGCCTCCTCTTCTGCCCGTGGCCTCCTCCCCAGGCCCCAGGCCTCAGTTGCTGGCCCCGAGGAGTCGGGCAGCTGCAGGACTGTCTCCTCGGGGTAAAGGGCCCCGGCAGGATCCCCTCCGGGTTTCATCTGGAAGTAGCCGGGGAGGGGGAGGGCCTGATACTTGGCCAATGAGCGGGGCCCTGAGCCGCCGCGTCGGGCAACACCTCTGCCTAGGACTGGCCCTTGCCGGGCGCCGGCAGGTGTACGGCCTGGCCGGCCCGAGTCCGAGCGCTGGGTGCGCCCGGCAGGCGCGGGGGCCCGGGGGATGCCGTCCCAAGTCCCCGAGGTTCGCGCGGGATGCATCACCGTGCTGTGTCTTGACCCAGGATCTCAAGGATTGCAGAAACGCCCTCCCTCCCCCTTATTCAGGGGCTCTCTCGTATGGGGATATGGGACGGCTTCAAAGGCAGGAGCCACTTTGAGATGGATAGGAGTTGGCGACCCACGGAGAACAGGAATGTCCACTGTGCAGCTGGGGCAGAGGATGCTGTGGCAGGAAATCAGACCCTAGGAAATACTGCAGGAATTTGAAGAGTGGGTGTCCAGTTAGAGGAAGTGGGATTAAGAAACAATCTCAGGAGCTTTCATTTTCTTTATTAAATCTATCCTATGGACTTAAAATAGCCGGTCCCAATTTCACAGGCTCTAGTGTCGATAGCTTTTTGTTCCCCTAAACTGTACAATATAAAAATTGTTCAATCTCAGGTTACTTTTCTTGCCCATGCTGGCATTCTACAAATGAGAATTTGTTCCTGAAGCTCTTCAGAGTCTTGACATTCTTCGGAGGGTGAGGAGGCACACTTTAGACTTTCTTGATTCAACACGTGAGCGTTTTCATGTAGGGCCTTTGCTCCTGCCTTTAAATGATTTATCAAATTGAATTCCAAAGAACTCCCTCAGAGAACCCCTTAAGATGCAGGACAGTTTTCGTTGGCAAAAAAGACCTAGATCTAAATAACTATGGCTAAAACCACAGCAAAATTTTACCGTATTCTAAGTAACTTACTTTATCTTTAAAGAAACATTTTTCTCCACAAACTGTATTTTCACTTATTTTGCAAGAAATAAGGAAATAACATAAACAAAATTAAAATAAGAACATACACAGTTTGACCATTTACTTTTAAATAATAAAAACAACTGCACATTTTCACTTCTCTATGTGATCTTGTTCACTTTCAGTCCCTAAGTATAAGCCAAGTTTTTGTATTTCTAACTGTGAGGGTTGGTTTTTGGTTTTGCCATTTTTATGACCTTTCATGTGTGTGTCAGTTTTCAGGAGAAGCTGGAGTTTTGTTCGTTTTTTCACAATCAGTAAATAAATACTGAATTTTTTGGTTTATTTTTAGCAGTGATGTTTTGAAGCAGTTCATGTAAGAAGCAGTATAGTGTAGTGGTTAAAATGAAGGCTGTCAGAGCCAGATGGCCTGGTTTCAAATCCCAGGTCCACCAGTTACTAGCTGTTTGACCTTGGGCATGTTGCTTAAACTCTGTGCTTTAGTTTCCTCATCTATAAAATGACCATAATAGTATCTACCTCATAATGCTGCTGTGAGGATTAAATGAATTTAATGTTATAAACTGCTTGGAACAGTTCCTGATGCATGGTAAGTACTACATTAGTGTTACGTGGTTTACTATTATTAAGATATTTAGATTTACCCAATGTATAGCAAATATCGTTCAAGCACTGCAAACAGTGAGACAGATGATAACTAAATCGTGCATAAGAAGAAATACAAGCCAGTAGGCAGACCTAATGTCAACAGATCACTTTGTTGATTTTTCCAGAAACCTTGACCTTGAAGATGGTGAGTAGCCAGCCAAAGTACGATCTAATACGGGAGGTAGGCCGAGGTAGTTACGGTGTTGTATATGAAGCAGTCATCAGAAAGACCTCTGCACGGGTGGCAGTGAAGAAAATTCGATGCCATGCACCTGAAAATGTTGAACTAGCCCTGCGTGAATTCTGGGCACTAAGCAGTATCAAGAGCCAACATCCAAATGTGATTCACTTGGAGGAATGCATCCTACAAAAGGATGGGATGGTGCAAAAGATGTCCCACGGCTCTAATTCTTCCCTTTATTTACAGGTATGTGTGGTTGAATGGGAAATAGAAATGATTTGAAAGTAGCATTGGTCAGCAATAAGAGGATTGAAAGAGTCAGACGAACTTCTACTTTTAAATGCAGGTTATATAGTTAGAAGTAGATAGGGGTCTGCCAAGAACTGAGTAAACGTTTGCTTTAAAACAAGGTTTTATTTAAACCTGTGTTGCAAATACCTAAAAATAACATATGCCACCTGTTATGCCATGATACTTGCCAATCTGCATAGGAATGGGGCAACATAGGAACTAGAGAAGTGATCGAGACTAGAGTCTAATTAGTTCACTTATTTGAAATCAGGTTTTTTTGGAACTGAATACAGAAGAGAAGGAAAAACTGTACAACTAGTAGTAGTACCCATAGGTAATTGGGCATTTCTTTATATATCACTGGCTTGAACATAAGCCTCTGCTGTTATAGAAGGTTATTTAATGTCTTAACCATGCAATTCCATTGAATTTTCATGGAGTATGTGGTGTAGCACCTGAATGTTATTAACAGTGCTGATAGCTAACATTTGGGTTCCTACTCATTCCATGCTCTGTGCTCAGAGCAATCCTATGAGGAAAGTACTATTATTACCATCATTACAAATGAAGAAACTGAGGCTTAGAATAGATAATGAATTTATCCAGAATCACATAGCAAGTGGCAGAATTGGGAGCTAAACATAGAAGTATCCAGCAGCTAAAACTTGTGCTCTTTTAACCTCCAGATTACTGTTTTGCCTCCAAATTACTCTTCTGTAGACCTGGGGAAAGCATTAATATAGGAAAACAAATTTTTTTTTTTTTTTTAAGATTGGCTTCTGCCATAGGTCAAAATCTCTAGTAGCTCTACACTTGATGAAGAGAAAAGATACTTAAGACATAGCTAGTTAAAGGCCAGAGCAAAATTTCTTAAGTCCAGTTATTCCTGGAATAGGAAACAACTTGCCATGAGTGTGTCTAAATTCAGAATTTACCATCAGGGTACAAAAGTCTGTTTTAAAACAACAAAAGCTTTTGGACTAGGAACAACAAAGAAAACGAACGCATTATTCTGTGTAATTAGAAACTTGCAAGTTTCATTGTATGGTAAACAAATATCAGTCTTGAGAACCTAATTTATACTGCAAGTTTAGCGTGCTGTGCCCTGAAGTTTTCTCTCGTAAGATAAGGGATATAAAACACAACTGTTTAGCCTGTTTGTTTTATTGTATTTTTTTCTAAAAGTGCTTATTATGTACGTTGCAATGATAGAAGCTATCAGAAACATTCTTACCACATTCCCTCCTAAAAGTGGATAGAACCTTGCTGGACTTTGCATTGAATTTTGGAGACTAAAGTGCATAATCAGACTACAAGTGCAAAGACATTTAAAAATATGATGTCTTTGCAAGTACTGATGGTATCCTTGAGTCCAGATCAAGCAACTGTTATAGTAATTAGGCATTAACCAGCTAATCTTTCAAGGCTTTAAGATATAAAGTACTTCCAGACTTGATTCAGTGATTTTTTTTAATCTGAAGTACCTTCTTGTTTAATAATTTATTTCATCTTTTTAAAGCCTAATAGACCTGTGTTTGACTTGTGGCACTTTTTGCTAGCTGTATGACCTTGGATACATAACCCACCTTTTCCCAGCATCTGTATCTTCATATGTAAGGAATAATAATTTCTACCTTCCATGGGAGTTGTCAAAATTAGAGGTGATGTAGATACAATACTTGGCACATAGGAGGTATTCAGTAATAAGCAGCTCTATTAAAATTGTCTTTTCTGTGGATTTATTTTATTAACCAGACGTTCATCCACGCTTTAGCAAGTGCCTACTCTAAATTTACACTAGTAAAGACAAACAAATCTATAGTGTGACCACAGAGTCTCTATACATGGTCTTACCATTCTGTACATAAATTTTTTTTTCTCCATGTTTTTCTAGATATCTTCCTTGTTCTCATTTGGAATCATTCAGTCAGTTCCTGAGAGCTGAAAACCTCACCTAGAAGAAATGTAAAACAAATAATTAACAGAGGATACATCTTATGCATAGGAACTTAGTGGCCAATATGTATACTTGTGATGAGTGTCATGAATGAAAAGTACAAGATGGTATAGGCACATAGAGTAGGGAACCTGACATAATCCTGGGGTTCAGGAATTAAGAACTGTTTCAACTGAAACTTGCAGGGTGAATGGGAGTTAGCCAGGTGAGTGACTGAGAAAACTTCCCAGGCAGAAATAACTATACATACAAATGTCTAGAAGCAAAAAGCATGAAGCGTTCTAAAAATTGAAAGAAAATACTAAGACTGCACTCTACAGGGAGAGTTGTTTTAGATGAGGCTAGAAAGATCAGCCAGGGTCAGAGCACACAGGATCCCATAGCCCATGTTAAAGAGCTTAGACTATATCCTAAGAGAACAGGGAAGCTATTAAAGGACTTCAGGCAAGAGAACCAATGGCTAACATCCTCTACACGTGACAGTAAGCAGACTGGGATCTGTATTTCTGTAGCTCTCAACCAGGGGCCCTCACACTATAGCCCTCAGCCTGTTTTTGTATGGCCTGGATACTAAAAATAGTTTTTACATTTTTTAGAAGTTGTTTAAAAAAAAAGAAGAAGAAAGAAAGAAAAGGAAAAAGAATATGGAACATAGACCTTATGTGGTTTGTCAAGCCTAAAATATCTACTATCTGGCTTTACTCTAAACCGTTATTTGAATTCTGGAAGTCTGCATTGCTCAAAGCTATTTAGGAAGTTTTCTTTTGAGAACGAAGACAGAAGAAGAGAAGAAATGAAGGAAGAGTGATGGTGCTCATCTTTAATCTCAGCATATTTAGTAACAGTGCACCTGGTAAATAACTGTATAATCTGGACCTTTCTCTTTTTTCATTTTCTGTCTCAGTGGCAAACACATGCAACAAGGAAAATGTATGCAAAGAAGACATCTGCAGACCGTTGCAGTTATGGCTGTTTGCCATTGGGGGAGATGGCATGGAGAGGCGTTCTTTGCCTCTGCCCACCAAAAAGACAAAAGGAAGTACTAGTAGATTTAAACATAAAATTAGCGGTTCACTCAATCTTCAGCAACTCCTCACCTTCCCTCCTGAGTTTCTATTCAACCCATAGGCCTGAAAAGGACACCATAGGACAAATGCTTTCAAAGCACTGTATTTTAGAAGATAGTTCCTGTTCAGTGAAGTAATTAATCTTGAATTTCAGGTAGTAGGAGAGTTATAATTAGATAATGATATAAGTAAAACAGTGGTTTATTCTAGATTTTCAGCTTGTATCAAACAAATACACAAACTCAGATTTGAATTTTTATATCAAAATGCATGTATGATTTTTATAAATTGGTTTTTAGAAGCCATCTGTTGATAGAGATAGCCAGCATATTTGCATTCTGCTTGTAGAAGTTTATGAAGTAATGATGTCTTTAGTTTTATCAGTGACTACAGGAGCACTTTATTTCTTGTTCCTTCATAATTTTCTCTCAGTTTCACAGATTATGTTGATAGTGTAAGTGCAATACGCAAGAAGTAGATTTCAGGCAGTTTCATGGAATAGAATTTCCTAATTGATGTTTATTCCCCAGCTGGCAAATCTACCTGCTGAAACTTTGATCTTTTCAGGAAGCTATTAACTAGAGGGTTAGAGTTCATCTCCATTGACACATGTAGAAAATGTATAGCCAGTTGGATACTTTTCAGAATAAAGCTATTTTTAAATAAGTTTTTACCTCTTGACTTGGAGATTTGATGTGTATTTGTTAGGGACAAAGTGACAGTTTGAAGTACTAAAGTCTAAAATAAAACACACATATGAAAGCACTGACCAAATAAAATATTCATGGAATTCCCACTTAACATTGGAGACTAACTTAATCAGTAACTCTTTCTCTATAGCTGAATTGTATAAACTGTGCAGATGATTGTAATCTGTTTTTTTATTTCTTATAGCTTGTAGAGACTTCACTAAAGGGAGAAATTGCCTTTGATCCCAGAAGCGCCTATTACTTGTGGTTTGTGATGGATTTTTGTGACGGAGGAGATATGAATGAGTATCTGTTGTCCAGGAAACCCAATCGTAAAACTAACACCAGCTTCATGCTTCAGCTGAGCAGTGCCCTGGCTTTCTTGCATAAAAACCAGATCATCCATCGAGATCTAAAGCCTGATAACATCCTGATTTCTCAGAGCCGGTTGGATACCAGTGACTTGGAACCCACACTGAAAGTGGCTGATTTTGGTCTAAGTAAAGTTTGTTCAGCATTTGGGCAGAATCCAGAAGAACCTGTCAGTGTAAACAAGTGTTTCCTTTCCACAGCGTGTGGAACAGATTTCTACATGGCTCCTGAAGTGTGGGAGGGACATTACACAGCAAAAGCTGACATCTTTGCTCTGGGGATTATCATCTGGGCAATGCTGGAAAGGATCACATTCATAGACACAGAGACAAAGAAGGAACTCTTGGGGAGTTATGTAAAACAAGGAACTGAGATCGTGCCTGTTGGGGAGGCACTTCTGGAAAATCCCAAAATGGAACTTCTCATTCCTGTGAAGAAAAAGTCTATGAATGGGCGAATGAAACAACTGATTAAGGAAATGCTGGCTGCAAACCCTCAGGATCGTCCAGATGCTTTTGAACTAGAACTCAGATTAGTACAAATTGCATTTAAAGATAGCAGCTGGGAAACGTGACACATATATTATTTGCAAATATCTTGGATAATATGCTGCTTCTGTTTTAACAGTGATGCAACATAATGTGGCTGAAAAAGAATATAAAAAGCTAAACTCCACCTTTTAAGGGTTTAGATTTTATTGTGGGATTTTTTTTTCCTCATTTTTCTTAAGTCCAAGCTGGCCATTTTGTTAATATGTTTTAAGTGTGTATTACCAATGTGAGTGTAAATTTTTTTAAATGATCATTGGTAGAAGTTTGGCAGGAAAATTTTCTAAGAGCCAAGAAAAGAAGAAAGTCCAGTTTTCTGGAAATATGTCTCTAAGTATTTTAGACATTCCTTGTCAGTATTAGGAATTTCCATGGAAGAAGGGGTTTGCATGCTGGTAATGCAACCTTTGAAGCTTTGTAAAGGAAACATAAATGTATATATTTATGTATATGTAAGTATGTGAATGTGTGCATTTTGCATTCCATATGAAAAAATGCCACTTCTGTTTAAATTATTTGATGTAGGTTTGGGTTTTTGAGATTTGCTGGTGAAATCAGTGATGAAAAATAAAAGAACCTTCCCTAATCTCCTACCCTGTCCCTCCCTCTAATGAAATCATACTAAGTTTTTTATTTTTATAATATTATACAGCTTTTTTTTTAAGGCATCATTTTGGAGAGTCTAAAATTATCTGATTAAACGTAAGTGAAATTAAGTGATCCAAAGCTGCTGAAGTATGTTTGAGCTCTCCAGTGCCCTAAAGCTGCAGGAGTTGAATTAGCCATGCAATCATGTGGTACAGGTTGGCAAGGACATTGATGATTCAGTCATGCCTTCTTTAGATAACCACGCATTCAATTAACTAATTAAACCACTGCATTGGGACATGTCTGCACTTGAGCATCTGCAGTCTGATACAGATTTGAACACAGGATTCTTCTGTATCTGAAAACTTGGCTGTATATGAACTATAGTAATTGATACATTAATTTTTTATTTCAAGACTTTGTCAAAGCCTCAGCATCAAGTCGAAGAAACCAAATGAGTTCTACCCTCACGTTGCCTGCCCTAATATGGTCTCTCATTTAATCACTGGAATTTCTTTCATTTTGGCACTAATGCTGTTTTGTCTAATTTGACACAGTAATGGTAGTGATATGGTTATATTCAATGTTGATCACCTTTTTCTAAAGTGGGAAATGATACAGTTTGGCAAATGGGTAAAATACTGTGGCATAAGTTATATCTTTCAAATAGAGAGGTTATCAATTTTATACAATCACTTGGTATGGTCTGTGTCAAGAACCAACAGACCATTATTCTTCTTGAAGTCAGTTTGATTTTAACCCCATATGGTTGTCTCCAGTTTTTTTTCCTGTAAATGCAGATAGTTCAAATGTAAGGGAAGAAAAGTTTTCCTAAAACAGAACATTAACAACCTTTAAGGTTGTTAATACTTTAAGACCATTGTATATAGATTAATCTTTATAAAGCACTAGACTCTTTGGTCAAAAGTTAAAAAAAGAAATTTTAAAAGGTATTAGAATATTGAAATCATTGATAATTAAGTCTCCTCAGTTTTTTGAACTTCCACAACTTTTGGGATATTCCTATCGTAATTTTTTCCTTATTTAAAATGTGTTCGGGGGACTATAAAAGGTGAAAAAGCACAAAAAATTGGAGTACATAAAATTTCTGAACTATGCATTACTTGGTATGAAGTTTGAATAATAACTGAAAGGTTTTATTAAAAATAAAACCTTTTAAGTAAAAAAAAATCATATACTTTTAATATTACTCTCAAGCTGATAAATATAAGAATTCTTTTGGAAATTAGAGGTGGAAATACACTGGAACTTCATGATAATTAACCCTCTGGATAGCCAAATTAGTATAACACAGATCTGGCCAAGGGGATTGAGTTACTGGAAGTAAAAAAACATTATAATGTCTAATCAATAACATGGCACTTCAGCAAGAGATTCATGATGACTTAGGTGATGGTATGCCAATGCTTCATTTGCTCTTCAGATACCCACATGTCATGGTTTTGGCCCCACCTCATTTAAAATAGTTAACAATTATAATTTATTTTGAAAAATATTCTATGTTACCTATGAAGTGGAATTATTTCTTTCATTGGCGGTAACGATGTAAGGCGATCAGGAAGTTTCTTCTGAAATTTTCTCAAGTCCTTGTATTCTAAAATAACCCATGATACCAAGAAAAATTATAGTAAATTCTTTGTCTTTATTCTTTCAGTCAGGAGGTATTTATTAAGTACCTACTGTGTGCTCAGCACTAAAGATCAGTTGATAAAATAAGAATTAAAAAATGGTATATAACCATGGGCCTTTTCCAGCCAGGAGTAAGAAATAAAAGATGATTAGTGAAGCTGGGAAATTCCTGTATATTGCTAGGGGGAAAATGAAAGCAAGAATTTGTGCACAGTGCCTTGCGCATAATAGGTACTCAATAAACAATTATTCCTCATAGAGTCTCTTGCCATGGTTTATAGTGTTTTATGAAATTTGTCTTAATTGAAAAAAGACCAAATATTTCAAATAAGCTTATAGGCAGCTGTGGCCAGTTAAAATAACGGGGTTGTACAGTTAGTTCCTAGAATGTTATTTTGCACTAGTTGTCACTTAGAAAGATGGGGTTCCTGTAGTTTTTTGGTGCTAAGGGATACTTTGTCATTATGATGAAGTAAATGTTAAGTGTCAGATAAATAGCACACTGAATAGTTCTTTCTGCTGGTCTGTTTTTTCCTCTTTGTTGTTGTTGTTTTTAACTGTAAAATGTTTATCAATCAAACTATTGTAGCAGCTACAGATAATTCACCAGCATGACAAAATGGTCAAAAAATAAGTCATCAGCACTTCAAAAATGAAAGTAACTTTTGAAATTTTCTTTTTAAATTGTCAAATATATTTTATGAAGAATTTATAAAAGGAGGAAATGATTGTAATTTATTGTTCATGACTTTTTTTTTTTTAAATAAAGTGAATTTCAACAAAAAAAACCTGGAAATGCTACATTGCTGCTTTGGTGGCTCTGTGAGTAGTTCTGTAATGCTTTACTTCATAGACATAAAATAGAGCATATAAAATTTGAAACAATGTCTTTTTCAGCCTTATCTATTAAATGAAACTATAATAGAAGCTATTGCAGAGGAAAAGATGATTGAATTATAGGAGTTTCAGCATTTCAAGTTCTCTAAAATTTTAATGTTTGCTGTATTAGAAGAACTTGTATTGCCTGAAATAAATGATCTTCTTTCATTTTTCTTTCTATCTCATTAAGCTGAGGATGCATCCCAGACTCAGAATGAAGTGTAGTAAAAGTACTAAGAGGATGCAATTTTTCAGTCTTTAACTTGAGACCATGGTTTCTTTTCTATAAAAAAGTCATCTGAGCCACTTTTTTCTCTTCTTTTATAGGTTTTATTATGTATGTCTTTTCCAGAATAAACAAAGTACCGAGGATGTAGTTACTTAGTGGTCCAATGGAGTAGCAGAGGGAAAATGAGAGAAAACTTTAACTCTACATGTGATCTAATGATGAGTAGGAAAGTAGGTGTCAGAATTGTGGCTGCTTCTGACTCTGCTACCTCCTGGTACAGCCTTTGCAGACAGGTAAATTTTGCTTTATATTTAGAGGGTTTTGTTTTGTTTTGTTTTTGAATCTTGAAGCTATAAATACTTGTATTTACTAGCCTTTTCCTTTGCAGTTTACAAAGCGTTTTCACATAGTTTTTACATATCTTTTCAGTGAGTTTTACTTAAAATAGGGGCTGATTTCTTGATGAAGAAATTAATAGCAACTTAACACCAGTTAATGAGGTAAAGGTTTTACCTTAACACAGGATTTTAGTGCCTAATCTCTGACTCCAGGTGGAGTTTACTCTGACAAAGCTTTATCTTTCTCACTGAAGTAATGACCCTAAGGTTGTTCTGGTCTTTTCTTTAAATTCAAATGTTGCTCTCTTGGTCGACCAATCATAGATGTCCTCTCAAAGTGCAGTGTAATGATAGACAGTTGGTTCTGATTAGATAATAACTCCCACTTGAGAAGCCACACTTCTTGGAAGCCACACCTCTTGAGGGCAAGTGCCTCTTTTTTTTTTTTAACTTTTTTTTTTTTTTTTTTTTTTTTTTTTTGCGGTACGCGAGCCTCTCACTGCTGTGGCCTCTCCCGTCGCGGAGCACAGGCTCCGGACGCGCAGGCCCAGCGACCACGGCTCACGGACCCAGCCGCTCCGCGGCATGTGGGATCCTCCCGGACCGGGGCACGAACCCGTGTCCCCTGTATTGGCAGGCGGACTCCCAACCACTACGCCACCGGGGAAGCCCGGCAAGTGCCTCTTTTAAAGGCAGCACTTTCCCTTTTGCAGTTGTCATTGGTTAGAAGGGAATTGTTTTAAAAAAAAAAAAATTGCCTGAGCTTGGAACTTCACTCTTTCATTTCCAGTTCAGCCCTGGTATTTCAAGCTTGGCTTGTTCTGAGCAGAGGTTAGGCAATTTAATGTTACCAAAGGCATTGTGGTTTCGCTGCAGAAGCACAGGCAGGTAGCAGGTCTCATACTGAATACTAGCTTTCACAAATACATAATTAATGTGTGGCCTTGGGCAAGTCACTTCATTCTGAGACTCAGTTCCCCTATGTGTAAAATGGAGGTGATAATATTTACATTTCAGGGTTTTTGTCAGAGTCAGAGATAATACACATAAAGCACCTGGCACATTAAATTCTCCACTGGTAGCCATTGCTGTTACTATGTTCTGATTTTGATGATACGTTGAATGAATGAATAGATTCCCCATGAACCAGTCTTCAGTTGTAGCTTTTATTCTTGTCCCTTTGGGGAGAATCTGATGAAGGCTCTACATCCTCTCCTCAGGAAAATGTTTGCCTATAATTTCAGGAGATTTATAGATGCCCACATCGACCCCAAGTTAAGGGACCCTGAGCTATAGGCTCTACTGAGTACCTCTGTGCTATAGCTCCTGGGCTGAAAGTGGGCCATATGTGAGGAGACTTCTAGGGTACTTGTACCACTTTGTTTCTTGACCTGAGTGCTGGTTAGATGGGGTGTGTTTACTTTGTGAAAATTCATCAAGCTGGACTTACAAGTTTTACACTTTTCTCTAGTGATTTACACTAAAGTAAAAATGTTATTTAAACAAATACGCATTGGGGCTGGAAACTGTTGTGCCAGCTGTTGTCAGAGACAGAGAGGGAAAGGACACAGACTTAGAAATCAGACACTCCTTTTCTGTTACTAGCTATGTGACTTGCATGAATTCCCTAACCTCTCAAATCTGTAGCTTCCCACATGTATAAAATAGAGATAATACCTGACTCAGAGAACTGCAAAGATGAAATGAGATGCTGCATGTAGAAAGGCACGGCACAATCAACAAATGATTGCTTCCCATTCTCTTTGGAGGACTCAGGGAATGACTCTGAGCTACTTTTACTGTTAATTTACACCCCTGATAGAGAGCAAGTTTTGTTTGTTTTTTATTTAAATTAGCTTATATTTTTACAATATTTGAAAAATATCTTGTATTCCATGACTATAATGTCCTGTCCTGCCTGCCTCTTTGCCTTATACCCTCCACAGGTATAGTTCTTAACTAACAATCTCCTTAGCCCAGTTTTCTTTCCTCTGTTTGCTGATAACATGATTTCTGTCTCTCAGACGTAGAGAACCATGCCTAGAAATTTGGAGAGTACTCATAAGCACCAAATCCTAGAATGTCATGCCATTTCTCCTAGCTTTGCGTATAAGGCAAGGAGAATGTGAGTTAACCCGCATGAATTGAGAGGTGACAGTAGAAGCACGGCTGCAAGGGGGCCAGAGAAGAGCATGGCAATAGTGGCTAAAACTCCAATAACAAGAATAGAATTAGACTACAGTGGTTCCCAACTTCGGCCATACATTAGAATTTTAACCTAGGGAGACTGAAAAAAAAACAAACTGATAACTTCTGCTTGTGGCCATTAGGGGGTGACAGGGCCTAGATTTCACTTCCGGCTTTATACAGCTAAAACGTCAGACATTGGACACCTGGCAGTGCGGGATAGTGATCCCTGGGAGAAGGAAATCAAATGAGGAGCACTGTGATTGCCCCAGCTCGCTTCCTGTAGAGAACCTTCAGGCTGCCATACAGGGAAGGGGCATCTAAACCAAGTCCAGCAATCTCGCTGAGTTGAGGAGACAGCATTCAGAATTCAGGGAGGCCAGGTTAACTAGAATTCACAGGAGAGAGCTGAACAAAGAACTCCAGCCGCTTGCGGAGAGCTTTTTCAAGACATTGGCTGAGCACTGATGAGTATATGCTTGTGAGGAAACTACCTGTGAGCAGGAAAGACTGTCTGAAAGGATCAGGCAGAACAACCCTCCCAGCTCACACTGGATCTAGGATAATTGCTGTTCCCACCAGCCAGAATGGAGAGATCTCCTAATACATCACAGAAGTACATCCATCAAGAGTGAGGCCAAATTAGTCCTAGGCTAAAGGGTGTTCTGGATCTGTCTAACAAAGCGTAAAAGTCAGTCTTGTAAGAATAAATATTTTTCCCTAAGAAACTTCACGTGTCAGGACAAAGCTCAAAATTACTTAAAGGAGTACAAAAAATTCCAGTCCTCAATAATGTAAAACTCACCTTGTCTGCCGTAAAATTAAAAAGTATTAGGCATGCAAAGAAAGCAGGAAAATACAGCCCACGTTGAAGAGAACAACCAGCAGAAACAGGCCTCAGAAATAACACAGGTAAAGTACTATACAAAGGTGTTAGATATACTTCGTATGTATATTTGGAGGCAGAGGGAAGCATGAGCACGTTAAGGAGAGAAGGTATGGAATATATATATTCCAAAATGAAATTTGAGAAATGAAAAATATAATTACTGAGGTGAGAAATACACGGAAATTAGACACTATAGAAGATTAGCAACCTTGAAGGCAATTCAATATAAGCTATACAAAATGAAACAGAGAGAAAAGAAGACTGAAAGAAAAAAAAAATGAGCACAGCATTAGTGAGCTGTGAGACATCAAGTGGCCCGTGTATAACTGGGGTCGCAGAAGAAGAGACGAGAGTTGGAGAAAATATTTGAAGTAATAATGGTCAAAATTTTTTCCTAAATTTGATGAAAATTAGAAACTCAGAGATCCAAGAAGCTCAATAAGCCCAGGAACAAGAAAACTATGCCAAGATATATCAATTACTTAAAATCAATGATAAAAGAAAATCTTAAATGGAGCCAGAGGAAAAACATACCTTACATACAGAAGAAAAAAAACAATTTGATGACAGATTTGTTGGAAATAATGCAGACCAGAAGACAGTGGGATGACAACTTCTAAATACTTAGAGAAAAAAAAATCTAGAATTTTACACCCAGAAAAAAAATACCTTTCAAAAAACGAAGGTTAAAAAAAAGACTTCTTTCCGAAGTACAGAAGCTGGAAGAACTCATCACCAGTAGATGAGCACTATAAGAAATATTAAAAGACTTTCAGGGACTTTCCTGGTGGCACAGTGGTTAAGACTCAGCGCTCCCAATGCAGGGGGCCTGGGTTCGATCCCTGGCCAGGGAACTAGATCTCACATGCCACAGCTAAGGAGCCCGCATGCTGCAACTAAGAAGACTGTGAGCTGCAACTAAGGAGCCCACATGCCACAACTAAGGAGCCAGTGAGCTGCAACTAAGGAGCCTGCCTGCTGCAACTAAGACTCGGTGCAACCCAATAAAAATGAATAAATATTAAAAAATAAAAAATAAAATAAATAAAAGAAGGCTTTCAGGGAGAAGGAAATGATAGCAGATGGATCTGGGCCTATACAAAGGAATGAAGAGCAAAGAAATGGTAAATATGTGTGAAAATATAAAACACTTTTCTTTAAAAATCTCTTTAAAAGAGGAAAAATAATAACAATGTATTGTGGGATTTATAATATATGTAGAATTAAATGTAGGACAACAATGTCACAAAGGCCAGCAGAGGGATAAAGGAAGTATACTGTCATTATGTTCTTAAACTATACGTGAAGTGGTATAATATTATTTGAAATAGACTGTAATAAGTTAAAGGTATATACTATAAACCTTAAAACAATTACCAAAAGCAAAACAAAACAAAAAACCAAAGAGATATAGCTAATAAGCCAATAAAGGAGGTAAAACGGAATCATCAAAACTACTCACTGCAAAAGAAGGCAGGGGCTTCCCTGGTGGCGCAGTGGTTGAGAGTCCGCCTGCCGATGCAGGGGACACGGGTTCGTGCCCCGGTCCGGGAGGATCCCACATGCCATGGAGCGGCTGGACCCGTGAGCCATGGCCGCTGAGCCTGCGCGTCCGGAGCCTGTGCTCCCATTAAAGAGGTAAAGGGAACAAAGAACAGATGAGACAAATAACAACATGGTAGATTTAACAATGTGATTTACACTGAAGGCTTTGGAACACATCACATCAGTTCCAACCTCCAGAGGAACTGGAGACTGAAGGAATTGAACTGAACCTCTGGGAGGGGCTGGAGACTAAAGGTCAGCCATTCAGGCACTGTGTGACAGAGCCCCATTCAAACTCTGGGGCCCAAAGGCTCAGATGAGCTTCTCTGGTTGGCAGTACTCTGAGTATTGTCACATTTTAACACCGGGAGAGTAACGTGTTGAGGATGATAGAAGTTTCACTTTTGGAACCTTCCCAGACTATGCCCTTGTGTATCTCTGCCTTTGCTTACAATTCTAGTGGGTCTGGTTCTAATGGTCTAATTGCTATAATAAAACTGCAGTCATAAGTATAACACTTTCCTGAGTTCTGCGTGTCCTTCCAGCAAATTATTGAACCTAGGGGTGGTCCTGGGAACTCCTGAATTTGTAGTTAGCACCTGAGAAGTGAGGGTGACCCTGGGAATCTCAGAAGTTGCTTTTGATGTCTACAGTGAGGTCAGTCCTATGGGGAGTATGCCCTCTGTCTGTGCAGTATGCCCAAACTTCCTTATAACTATTCAGCAATAAAAAGGAACAAATGCATCTTTAATGATATTGTAAAAGCAGCCAGGCCCCTCCCCTGGGGAGGTACATACTGTATGGCTACATTTCACGTTAATAAAATCTAGAACAAATATAATAGAAAGCAGCTCAGTGGTTGCCTGGGGATGAAGTGGGGTAGGTGGTATGAGCATGGACCACAGAGGTGCATAAGGAGGAAATCTGGGGGATAATGGGTATGTTCATGGGTTTCATATATATATCAGAATTTGCCAAACTATATACTTAAATATATTTTATTTTGCATTAATAAAGTCGTTTGAATGTTTAAAAAACTGATGCTTAGGGTCCATCTCATATTAATTAAGTGAGAATTTCAGTAGGTAGAGCCCTCACACTAATATTTTTAAAATATTAGTGATGCTAATGTGAAAATAGGATTAAATGTTGCAACTGAAAGAGCATTGGTCAGACTTTGGGATAGGTAGATAAGGTCAAAGTATAGTCTTTCAGATTCACTTACCTTCTACCAACCAGCAGCACAGGCCCCATTTCAGCACCCCACCCCTGTCTTCACCCTCAGGTTCCTTCTACCTCATGTTAGAACTTAACTATGTTTCTGAGAATCAGAAGAGATAAATCATTATCAGGTATTTTGCGCTAGGGAAGGGCTTCTTAAGCAGGAATCCAACAGAGGACTCCAGGATTGTCAGCAGACTCCCTAGAATTGTAAGCAAAATTTTATGTATACATGCATTTTTCCATGGAGATGTTCCATAAATTTTAGCAGATTCTTAAAGAGGTCCAAAAGACTAAGAACCACTATTCTAGTCACATAAGGAGAACTCAGGGTGCAGGGTAAATCGGGTGGATATTAAAAGGAAAAGAATGAACACCAAAGGGTTTGGAAAACTGAGTCAGAGACTAGCCTAATGCAGCCTGGAGTTGCCTGGTTGTCTCCTGAGAGGCAGCCATTCCTATGTAGGTCTGTATGTCAGAATACAACTACTTGTATCTGCAGGGGCTCTGGTCCTTTTCCAGCTGGCTCACAAATTAACCAGCCTGCTCCAGAGGCTTGACTTGGGCCCTGCCTTTTCCATTTTAGCAGACAGGATTCCTGAAGCTGATGAGAGATCTGGTGGGCCCTCAGCCCCTCCGCTCTAATCATATCAATACCAGTGGCTGGAGGAGGACCCTTAGTACTTCCAGTCCTTCCCAAAGGAATGTCTGTACGTGTGAGCTACAGTGGGCTGTGGAGAAGAATTATTCTTTAAGGTTGCTCACTTCCCTGTCTTTCAACACTTTGAGCCATTTCATTGCCCTTGAGACTTGAAAAGGAAAGTACCTGGGGACTTCCCTGGTGGCGCAGTGGGTAAGACTCTGAGCTCCCAATGCAGGGGGCCCGGGTTCGATCCCTGGCCAGGGAACTAGATCCCATATGCATGCCACAACTAAGGAGCTCACTACCACAACTAAGACCTGGCTCAACCAAATAAATAAATATTCAAAAAAAAAAGCAAAGCACTTGTCTCCCTACTGGGACAAGTGAAGCTATAGGCCTCCAGGACAGAAAGCTCTATTGACCCCTTGAAATGGCAAAAGGAAAATTGCCTCTTGAGAAAATTAGCCCTACTGTGTGCTGAGCACTTTGTTAGATAATTTAAAAAACTATTTTATTTACAGAAATCGTCTCTCAGTTTACAGATGAGATGTAGGAAACTAATAGTGACACACTATATAAGAAAGAATAGTAATAACCCCTAAAAATGTATCAAGCAGTTACAATGTGCCAGGCACTGCTTTAACTGCTTCACATGCATTGACTCATATGATCCCCGCAACCCTGCAACATAAGTACTATTCTTACCATTTTACAGGTAAAGAAACAGAGACACAGAAAGGGTAGATCACCTGCCCAAGGTCCACAGTTAGTTCAGGATCTGATGCCAATCAACTAACTGATGAATACAGTTAGTTCAGACCCAGGCTATCTTGACCTGAGAGCCCATGATCTAAATCACTACTCTGCACTGTACAAACAGAGGGAGCCCAGAATTGAGTAGAAATCATGGAGATGCTGAGATGGACCACTGCTGGGAATGTATGTCAGGAAAAAAATGTTGGATGAATATAATGAGATCAATTTATGAAGGGTCTTTGAAGACAGGCAAAAGAATATGAACTTGTGATCAAAGCTAAAAGACTAATGCCTTTCCATTCCACCTCACTGCACTGTAACATGCAGGGGTTCTTAATGTAGAATCCATGGATGGATCTTGGAGAATCTTGACCCCCCCTGAAATTTTAGTGTATTTGTATCAACGTACACATTTCTGGGAAGAGGGTCTAGAGCTTTCATTGGATTCTTAAAGAGGTCCATGTCTTCCAAAGATTCTTAGCAGAAGTTCTTAACCTTTAGAGGGTGAATACCAAGGGTTATACCAAGTCCCTGTTCAGCCCTAGAGTTGGTGTAACCTTGGGTAAAACTCAGTGCCTATGTTTCTTCATCTGTAAAATAGGGATAATAATATCTACCTCTCTAGGTTAGCTGTGCAAATTAAATGATTTATTATCATTATAAATCATAATATATACAAGTCATACTATATGAAACTCATAACATTAAATGTATAAAAAACTCTAAAATGTCATAAAACAAATAAATGTGAGTTATAATGAAACATTTCATTTTAACATTTTTTCCCAACAATACAGTGAATTGGGTACCTGAGTAACCCTCCTGATGAAAAAAATTAAAATATTGCATAGAGGGGCTTTTTAAAAATTACTTTTTACGATGTTGCTGAGCTGCTGTGAAAGTAAGGAATATGCCAAGCCCCCAAATGAAGTGAAACCAGGAACTGTGGAGAGGGGAAAGTAAATGCCCAAATTGTCCTTAACCCTCACAGGATGCCTGTCAAGGCCTGGAGACCGTAATGTCCTCATTTCGTATCTGCAAAGGATATATGGGAGACAGGAGATAAATCCCAGGGCCCCTCCCAGATAGAACTCTAATAGGATATCCCAAAGGATTATAAGTACAATGCAAGAGCCAATGTCAAGTAAACCCTCACACTCAGAAAGGAGAAGATATGAAAATTTCCTGTATGAACTCTGGCCCTGGGAAGAGGGGAAAATAAAATTCTCCTTTAAGAATTCATAATTTACAAGTCAGTTCCCTCATAAAATCTGAAGTCAAATCACATTACTTATATAATCCCCAAATCCTCAAACAGAGAATTTAAAGTGATGTGGGCTGATGGCGCCACCATTACTGACAGCAATAAATGCACATTGTCTCTGAAGGAACTCAATTTCAACACAGGCCCCTCACAAATTGCTAGGAAATATGAGCAGCTCATGGTAAAAAAAAAAAAAAAGTCACCAAACACACAAGGTAACAAGGCACCATAAGGGAGAACAAGTAGAACTGAGGGATGGTGAAACAGACCTTCAAAGATATTGGAATTACCAGACACACAATATAAAATAAATTTGTTTAATGTATTTAAAGAAATAAAAGAGAAACTTGATACTATGTGGGAACTAGTACATTTGGAAAAAGAACCAAATACAATTTCTGAAAATGCAAAAATATGTTAATTGAAATAGAAAACTCAACAGATATTAGGTTAGAATTGCTGAGGTAACCATTACAAGAGCCTACAACCTCCAAATAAACAGAGGTGAGGAGTGGGGAGATCAATCAAAAAAAATGTTTAAAAAAAAAAGAGAGAGGGAAAGTACAACAAATATAATGCACATTACAAGATGAGAGAAATAAATAAAAATATATCAATCTCATTGGATGAGCTAAATTCTCCAATTCAGAGATAAAGGGTATCAGACCAAATAAAACAAAATCCAGCAATGTTCTGTTTACAAAAGACAGATCTAAAACATAAGAACACAGAATGACAAAGTTTGGACAAAGAAATACTAGGCAAAAAATAAAAATAAAGAGGACAAAATAACTATAGTAAGGCAAAAAGCATCACTAGAGATAAAGAGGGTCACTACATGATGATAAAGTTCAATTCACCACAGAGAGAAGGCACATTTCTAAGGTGCCAAATTCACTAATACCTTAGCCTCAAAATACTACAGAGAGAAATGGACAAATCCACCATCCCACAGTGGAAAATTTTAACACAAATTGTTAAATTTGTAACAGTAATTGATAGGTCAAGTAAACAAAAATTCAGTAAGGACATGGGAGATTTAAACTGTACAGTTAATAAGCTCTATATGTTCCAGTCATCTCTTTGTCTATCCCTACTTCACTGTCTTAATTACTGTAGAATTAAATAAATCAACCTTTAACCTTATCCTTGTCACACAGCAAGTGCTCACTAGATGTTAGTGCAGCAGCAGCAGTAACTTACTATGTGACTTTGGTCGAGCCACTCAACCTGTGAGCCTCAGTTACCGCTTCTAAAAGTGGCCATAATAATAAATTATTTTTCCAAGTTGCTTTGTAAACCAGAAGAGTATGTTTGTGAAGATATTTCATAAACTATGGGGAAAAACATAAATGAAGGATCATTGCTTTTACCAGTTAACTGGTATTACAAAGCACCAAGGGTCAAGGTAAATAACCGTCAGAGTGGTCACCTGGTGGAGCAGCAGCACTAAGGGTGTCCAGGGAGGGCACATTATGCCAGCCGTGGTGTGGACCCTTGGGCTATGGGAGCTGGGAAGAGCGCCCGCAGGTGAAGGCAGATCAGGAAAGCTAGAGGGGTGAAGGCTGCCCTCTGGTGGATGAGCCTGGAATACCTTGCTCAAACACAGACTTGCACTTTCTGGGTGTCCTTAGGTAAAGCACTCCCTAGTCGGCACCTCTACATCCCCTCAGTTCCACAGACTTGCTTCCTATATACGATGTACTGTAGGGTGGGGTAACTTGGAAACAAAATTTTCATTGTGGCCTCTGCCTTACAGTGGCAAGAGCTCACCTCATCTCAGAGCCTCGCTAGGGGCAGTCTCTAAAGGGTAAGTGATTGACCGTAGATCCCACAGTACATCAGTAAAGAAGACGGCCTGGGCTCCCACCTCCTGATGACCAATCTCTTTTAGACCAGAGGATGGCAAGGGCAACCTCTCTGACTATGGTTGGAACCTCAGGAAGCCAAAGGGGAGCAGATGACTCAGGATCTAGGGCCTTTATGGCACAAAGACTTATTCTCAGTTCTCACCTGAAGGCGCTGAAACATTATCAAGGCTCTGGAACTAGTGGGTGCTTAACATTTGTTTGTAGAACAAACGTTGAAGGGAGGAAGTGGGAAAGGGTGTCCGAATTTCTAATAAAGTAGAAAGAGATGTTTGGGAGGAGCTGCTCAGAAGCCCCCTTCAGATGGCCTGGGGATCTCTGAAGGGAAGCTGGAGAGAGGCTGAACTACTCCTGGAGGCTGGAACAAGAGTATGTCCCAAGGGTAATACACTGCTGGTGTCATGGCTGGATTTTCTGAAAACAGACACTGAGATAGAATTTGGGGTGCAAGGTGTTTATTGCAGAAAAACACCTATGAAGAAAAGGAGCAGGAATGAGGCTTAGGCAAAGAAAGAAGTTAAATTACAATGCAGGTTTGCAGATGACATGATATTATACATTCAGAATCCTAAAGACTCTACCAGAAAACTACTAGAGCTAACCAATGAATTTGGTAAAGTAGTACAAAATTAATGCACAGAAATCTCTTGCATTCCTATACACTAATGAAAAATCTGAAAGAGAAATTAAGGAAACACTCCCATTTACCACTGCAACAAAAAGAATAAAATACCTAGGAATAAACCTACCTAAGGAGACAAAAGACCTGTATGCAGAAAACTATAAGACACTGATGAAAGAAATTAGAGATGATACAAACAGATGGAGAGATATACCATGTTCTTGGACTGGAAGAATCAACATTGTGAAAATGACTATACTACCCAAAGCAATCTACAGATTCAGTGCAATCCCTATCAAACTACCAATGGCATTTTTCACAGAACTAGAACAAAGAATTGCACGATTTGTATGGAAACACAAAAGACCCCGAATAGCCAAAGCAATATTGAGAAAGAAAAACGGAGCTGGAGGAATGAGACTCCCTGACTTCAGACTATACTACAAAGCTACAGTAATCAAGACAGTATGGTACTGGCACAAAAACAGAAATACAGATCAATGGAACAGGATAGAAAGCCCAGAGATAAACCCACGCACATATGGTCACCTTATTTTTGATAAAGGAGGCAAGAATATGCAATGGAGAAAAGACAGCCTCTTCAATAAGTGGTGCTGGGAAAACTGGACAGCTACATGTAAAAGAATGAAATTAGAACACTCCCTAACACCATACACAAAAATAAACTCCAAATGGATTAAAGACCTAAATGTAAGGCCAGACACTATAAACCTCTTAGAGGAAAACATAGGCAGAACTCTCTATGACATAAATCACAGCAAGATCCTTTTTGACCCACCTCCTAGAGAAAGGGAAATGAAAACAAAAATAAACAAATGGGACCTAATGAAACTTAAAAGCTTTTGCACAGCAAAGGAAACCATAAACAAGACAAAAAGACAACCCTCAGAATGGGAGAAAATATTTACAAATGAAGCAACTGACAAAGGATTAATCTCCAAAATTTACAAGCAGCTCATGCAGCTCAATATCAAAAGAACAAACAACCCAGTCCAAAAATGGGCAGAAGACCTAAATAGACATTTCTCCAAAGATACAGAGTGCCAACAAACACATGAAAGAATGCTCAGCATCACTAATCATTAGAGAAATGCAAATCAAAATTACAATGAGGTGTCACCTCACACGAGTCAGAATGGGCATCATCAAAAAATCTACAAACAACAAATGCTGGAGAGGGTGTGGAGAAAAGGGAACCCTCTTGCACTGTTGGTAGGAATGTAAATTGATACAGCCACTATGGAGAACAGTATGGAGGTTCCTTAACAAACTAAAAATAGAACTACCATATGACCCAGCAATCCCACTACTGGGCATATACCCTGAGAAAAGCATAATTCAAAAAGAGTCATGTACCACAATGTTCATTGCAGCACTATTTACAATAGCCAGGTCATGGAAGCAACCTAAGTGTCCATCAACAGATGAATGGATAAAGAAGATGTGGCACATATATACAATGGAATATTACTCAGCCATAAAAAGAAACGAAATTGAGTTATTTGTAGTGAGGTGGATGGACCTAGAGACTGTCATACAGAGTGAAGTAAGTCAGAAAGAGAAAAACAAATACTGTATGCTAACACATATATACGGAATCTAAAAAAAAAAAAAAAGGTAATGGAGAACCTAGGGGCAGGGCAGGAATAAAGACACAGATGTAGAGAACGGACTTGAGGACACGGGGAGGGGGAAGGGTAAGCTGGGACAAAGTGAGAGAGTGGCATGGACATATATACACTACCAAATGTAAAATAGATAGCTAGTGGGAAGCAGCCACATAGCACAGGGAGATGAGCTCAGTGCTTTGTGACCACCTAGAGGGGTGGGATAGGGAGGGTGGGAGGGAGACACAAGAGGGAGGGGATATGGGGATATATGTATACCTATAGCTGATTCACTTTGTTATAAAGCAGAAACTAACACAACATTGTAAAGCAATTATACTCCAATAAAGATGTTTAAAAAAAAGAAATTTACAATGCAGGCCTGGCAAAGCCTTGCTCCATCAACTTGGCATGGAGCCCCTGCATCAGGCTGGAAGGGTCAGACCTCTATACCCCACCTCCTCCCATCGCTAGATACATGCTGCCCTGGGAAGGGTGCGCGACCTTGGGTGAGGGGCTCAGCTGCAAGTCGTGGGCTGACTGCACTCACCACAGGTGGGCACCAAGTCCTTCCTTGAAAGTTGGTGTCTACCACAAACCACCTGGAGCGCTCAAATCCACTTCCCCGTACACATTCAAGGAGCAGCTCCTTCAGGTGTCCACTGGCCCTTTTCCCAAGGGAACTTGGGAAGGAATGTTACTGGGATGAACCACAGCCGCCACCACTGCCGCTGGTCTGGTCATCTCCCTCCTCCTCTACCCATTCCACGTTCCCCTCACCCTCAGCTATCACTCAGTGGCTCACTTGGTGGCATGATTCAGACCCTCATCCTCAGGGTGCCAGAGCCCCTGGCCTTTCTCAAGCCAGGGTTACCTTACCTGGCCATTTACAGTTACACCTGGGCTGGGGAGTACCAAGAAGCAGCCAAGTAGAACACCTGGGATCCACACGTACTCCTCGGTGTCCCCATGGTGGAACAGCAGCCTGTTTATAATCAGGTTAAACACTCTTGCCATGACAGTGACGTCACTTCTTGACTGCTGGTCCCTGGATACAAGGAGTTCAAAGCACCCAGGAGGCAGACTTGGCTTATAATTCAGTGTAAATTTCTGGGCAAAAGTGTGCCCTCTTTGCCTCAGAGTGGCCAGGCCAGGAAGTACGAGGTCTCCAAGGGCTTATTAGAGTAAGGGTAAGTGGGGTCACTCCTGCTTCGCCCCTTGGTTACTATATTCCTACATTCTTCCTTATGGAGACATAGCACCATAAAGTTCTTTGATTCAACCAATGCTCTGTAGCAAGTACGGCCCATCAGTGTCCCATTTGGGCCAGAACTTTATACTCTCACCTCCTTCAATCACTAGATGTGGGCCGCCTCAAAGAGGATGTGACCTTGGGGAAAGGGACTCTCAGCAGCTGAGGCAGAGGTGACAGCCACAGGCAGTCAGCTAACCGTACTGCCCACAGAGGGGGGCAGTGAGCCCTTCCGTGAGGGTGCATTATGAGTGAAAGGACCCAGATTAACCTCGTGCCCCTCCTTCCCCCTCCCCCACCAACGCACACACCTTTTTCCTTAAACTTGCTGTCCTCATGGTCCCAAGATGATAACATGGTTCTAAGAATCACATCTAGAGAAAGAAAGGGGCTATTTCCTCCAGTGTCCCCTTGAGAGCAAGGAACCCTTTCCTAGGACACTGCAGCAGACTTCCTCTCTTGTTTCACTGGCCAGAAAGGGAAACTGCATGGTTTTGGAAGGCCTTCTGGGGCCCCAAATTTTTATCACCTGGTCCCAAGACCCACCCTCTCAAGAGACTCCCTCTGGGCCCGTCCACAGTCCCTCCAGTGTCTCTTCAAAATTCATACATGAATACAATGGAATATTACTCAGCCATAAAAGGGAATGAAATTGGGTCATTTGTAGAGACGTGGATGAATCTAGAGACTGTCATACAGAGTGAAGTAAGCCAGAAAGAGAAAAACAAATATCATATATTAACACGTATATGTGGAACCTAGAAAAATGGCACAGATGAACCGTTTGCAGGGCAGAAATTGAGACACAGATGCAGAGAACAAACGTATGAACACCAAGGCGGGAGAGCAGTGGGGGTGGTGGTGTGCTGAATTGGGCAATTGGGATTGACATGTATATACTGATGTGTATAAAATTGATGACTAATAAGGACCTGCTGTATAAAAAAATAATAAAATTAAATTTAAAAAAAATTCATTCATGAAACAAATGTATTGAGCATCCACTGGGCACCAGGCACTGTTCTAGGCACTTGGGATATATCAGTGAACGAAACAGAGATCCTTGCCTTCATTGAACTTACATTTTAGTTGGGGGCGGGGAGATATTTATGAGCACAAACAAGTAAATTAGTATGTTACAATGTGATAAGTTGAAACAAATGAAGAAGCAAAGAAAAAGTAGAACAGAGTAAAAAGGATTGGGAATGCTGCAGAAAGGGGCTGGCTGACTTAATAAACAAGGTAAGGGTAGGTCTCACTGGGTGAGATAGTAACAAAGTCCTAAGGAAGTAAAAGAGGTATGAAAGCGGAGAACTACAGGAAAGGCATTCCAGGTGGAGGGTCAAAGACCGTAAGGTGGACATGGTCGGCGTGTTCAAGGAACAGGCCAGGAGGCAAAATGTACCTGGGGTAAAGTGGGTGAGAGGGAGGATAGTAGGAGATCGGGTCAGAGAGCTAGCAGGGCCGGGTCGTGTAAAGGCTTGCAAGCCAGTGAAGTCTTTAGCTTTCCCTCAAGCGAAACGAGGAGACTTTTCTGGGATTTGAGCAGAGAAGTGACATGATTGACTTTTTTTTTTTTTTTGTACGCAGGCCTCTCACTGTTGCGGCCTCCCGTTGCGGAGCACAGGCTCCGGACGCGCAGGTTCAGCGGCCATGGCTCACGGGCCCACCCGCTCCGCGGCATGTGGGATCCTCCTGGACCGGGGCACGAACCCGTGTCCCCTGCATCGGCAGGCGGACTCTCAACCACTGCGCCATCAGGGAAGCCCTGACTTATATTTTTAAAGGATTGATCGAGCTGTTATGCTGACAGTAGACTATTAGGGATGAGGTTAGAAGAAGGGAGACTTAGAGACTATTGCAGTAATCCAGGCAAGAGATGGTGATGGCTTGGACCAGGGTGGTAGGAGTGGAGGAGGATAGTAGTGATTAAATCTGAATGTCTTCTAGAGATGGAGCCAACAGATGCTGCTGATGGATGAGACGTGGAACGTGAGAGAGATGTGTCCAAGATTACTCCAGTTGGAAAGATGCTGAGATAGAGAGGGATCAACTGAGATGAGGAAGGCAGGAGTGGGAGAGATTTGGGGGAACAGGAGATAGATCAGTAGTTGAGCTTTGGACACGTTGATTCTTGGGTTCACAGCGATTAGCATCAATTCAAAGCTAATGTCTAGTATTTCGTAAAAGGTCTGAATTTCCCCTTCCCCCTTCCTTGGAGGAAGATTTACAGCATATGCTTGTGGCATTGCTACAAGGTCCTCCCTGAAGGGACCTGGCCTCCTATTCAATCAGGACTTCAGGTCTGTGAACTGGCTTCGATGTGGAAAGGTTGAGATGAAAGGTTGAGATGCTCCCTTGTGACAACAATTTAAGTTAGGCTTCTGCCCATAAGACATGGAGGTTTTTCTGTTACATAACTCAATCATATTTAGTAAGTTGCTCATCTATTTCATTCCTAGAGACACTGATCAAAGATCCCTGCAAGCCAAGGGAACTTCCTGGCGGTCCAGTGGTTAGGACTCCATGCTTCCACTGCTGGGGACCCGGGTTCGATCCCTGGTCAGAGAACAAAGATCCTGCAAGCTCTGCGGTGCTGCCAAAAAAAAAAAAAATTCCCTGCAAGCCGACATCCTGATTCTTACTTCATCCTGCCTCATGTTACGGTAAAGGCCCCCGCCCTGCCTCAGGCAGTTCAGCCGCTTGGCCTCTTCTCCTCTAGGACCCCATCATCCCCAGTGAAGTCAGGGAGCCCATCTCAACAGTGCCTCCTTCAATATCCAAACTACAGAGGACACCCACCGTAAAATTTTTCAAGGATACTGATGCTGCTGTCACTAATGCTTATCTCAACACCTAGGCAAAGAATTATTCTCTGAGCCCTCTTGGGAATGTACTTGTTGGGAATAGGGAGTATATGCAATTTCATGTGCTAAATCTTCTCCAACATTCCTATCTTTTTAGACGACAGATACATTCACCAGGAGAATGCTGGTATCTCCACCTCACAGAATACAGGTCACGTTGAGTACTAGGTTCAGTCAATCGAACAAGCCAACGATGAGAGCTACTTTCAGGTGCAAAAGATGACATATTAAATCTAGAATCTCTAGTAAGGGCGCTCATAACAATAAAATCAGTCTGATCCAGTGTTGTAGTCTTTCCTCCTTGACTCCACCCCAGCTCTACTCAATTAGATTCTCCAAGGATGGAGGCCTGGCATCTGTCTTGTTAACAAGCATCCCAGGGAATTCCCTGATGGTCCAATGGTTAGGACTCAGAGCTTTCACTGCCAGGGCACTAAGGTTCCACAAGTCGCCCAGCACAGCCAGAAAAAAACCATCCCAGGTAAACTTCATGTAGCCAACTGGAATCCACCCAAGGACCAGCTTTGGGGAACCACTGGTCTGATCCACTTTCCTCCTCTTAACAGATCAGAATCTGAGGGTGGAGAGAGAAAGTGACGTGCTCCAGACCAAAAGTGAGTTCATGTCCAAGTCAGGACCATAACTTTGGTCTCTTGACTCCTTATGGGAACTTCTGCTGCTCTTCCAGGCCAGCTTTACCACAAACCTGGAAATATCTGGTCAGCATACCTGAGAAATTCGTGTGGAGATGGGTTGGACTGGTGGGCAAACCAAGGCTGCACATGTTCAATGCTACAGGCACTGGGATGAAGGTGACCTAGTTTGGGAGAGAATGATGTGTTTCCTTCTGGTTGATCTTGGTTGTAAGGGACTATAAAATCAACCCAACAGGGTTAAGCCAAAAAGAAACGTACTGGCTCACCCGGTGTCAAGACCACGTGTAGGTTTGCTTCACACGTGATGAGATACAGAGGCTCCGCTCATCCAGGTTGGTTTTCACTGTCTGTTCTCTGCTGACTCTGTCCTCGGGCAGGCTGTCCTCTCAGGGCTCTGTCTTCCCAGTTTCTTGCATAGCAGAGAACAGAGGGAAGCTTTGTCTCAGTCGTCGCAGCAAAAGTCTCATCGGCTGTAATCAAGTTACATGTCCAGCTTTAAATGACGTACTGTAGCCAGAGAAATGTGATAGGCTTTTTGACCCACACTTAGGTCAAGTGCCCCACTGAGTCATGTTACCCCACTCTGGGAGCACAGGGACTGAGAGTGGGAGAAAAGTGGCCAAGATCAGGGTAAGAATGCCAGGAGAAAGATGAGTCATTGCTGAAAGGTCAAAACTGCAGATGTTCCCAGTCCTAGGAACGATGGGGAACCTGACAACGGCCCTGGAGAAGGTGGTGGTTATAATCCGGTGGTGATGTTAAGGTGTTGGTTATAATGCAATGGTGGTGTGAGAGACGGTGGTTATAATGCCCACCTCTTGGGGTGTCCGCCTAGTCCTCAACCTCCACTTTCTCTGGGAATTGCCCTCTTCACGTATAAACTGGTAGGCCCTCACCTTCGGGTATGTTCAGTGTGACACAACACCTCCGTGGCCATAGCTCAGTGGTACATTTACAAGTGACCAGAGAGGCTCCCACCCATAAAGGGCCCTTGATATAAAAAGTACCCCAAAAGTCATTTATTAAGGACCACATGGGCATCTGCCACTCAGGACACAGTGCTCAGCGCTGCACAGTGTAAACTCAAACCCTCAGCATCTACTCAGCCCTAACACCATTCAGCCCCAGGGAAACAGACGTTTCTCCACACCTCTTGCCTCGTCCTCCAAACAAAAGACGATTGCATCGCTCTGCCAGAAGGTTTCCACTGCTGCTGAAATTGCAGACAGCCACTGTTTGGAGTGTGGGGGAGACTGGGGAAAGCCCTTAGGTAAGAGAAAATGCAGATTAATTAACTGGTCAAATCTTTCCTCTCAGGGAGCATGAATGTGTAGATTCCTTCATAAGGAAGTATTGTTTCCCAGAAAATGCTAGCATCCATTTTCTTGCTTCACTTCGTGTTCCAGTGGGTAGCGTGGTATTTGCAATAGTGGCGTAAGATGGCTGAGGAACGTTCTGCAGCATTAAACAATGCATTTTACACTTAAATTTGTAAATGAAGGTGAAGCATAATATGGAAGATATATTCTTGCCAATTCTCTACTGTTATGAATCTAGACATTGCTTAATGAGATGGTAAAAGTCGTGATATAAGATATAGGGATTTATATGATGTCATTAAGATACATTGTAATATGTTCTGTGCTGATGATAATTTATCATATACACACCATATAAATATTTGAACATGTTATGTAACACTTATAATTCATCTCTAAATTTAAGTATTAAGTATTGAAAATTTATTTTCAATTCTAACTGCTACTACCTCAGCAGAACAAAGTTTCCTCAAATTGAAATTTTAAAAACCTGAAAAAAAAATAACCAGACTAAAGAAAGGTGGTCTAATTAGACATTACTATCAGCAGAATACAAATTATGTGAAAATTTAATTATAGCAACACAATTGGTAATTTTGCTGAAATCAAAGCAAGAAAACTAGGTTTTATGGAATGAAGATATAATAATTTATTAATTATTCACATCTTTGTTTTTTCACTCATCTAACATTGCTGACCCTCATCTAACAAAACACCCCTGTATGCTCAATGATAATTAAATTCAATCATCTTTGGTACTTTGATGACTTTCTCTGTATAAAAAAATCAAAACATATTTTTCAGTGTGTCATTATGAAAGTGTATTTGTCAAGGTAGGAGGATAGATTTCTTGCCATTGCTTTCTATGAGAAGCCCCTGATTCCCTTCCACGTGTTCCTCTACTTTCCTTAGTGTAGACTGGATGCTTTTTGTTCCTTGTGCTCTATCTAAAGGCCACTTGGTGAAGACAGTGGTGGAAGGTGGAATGCTGGAGATGTTGATAAAGATGGGATGATGCAAGTGTAGGTGATAAGGCCTGGAGCACAATGCAGTTGGGGCTGACCTCCTTCCAATCCTTGCTTGGGTCCAGAAGACTTGAAGTCCTGCCCAGCCAACAGAAAAGCAAGGCAGGAGGGCCAGCGGGCAGGGAGAGCAGACTTGCTTGAGCCCCGCCTGAGGGGTAGAATCGAGGCAGGCTGTGCTGCTCAGTGGGTAAGAGCCGGCTCTGGAGTCCCAGCTCTACCATCTGCAAGCTGTGTGACCCTAGGTGAGTTACTTTGCCTCTCTCTGCCTCTGTTTACTCACCACGTCACATGGGGTTTTGTGAGGAGTAAGAGAGGTACTGAGAGTCAAGCACTAGCAGAGCGCCTAGCACAGAGTAAACCCTCAGTAAACGCAGTTGGTTTTGTTCTAACTCTAGGTTGTAAGCTCCTGAGAGCAGAAATCCTATCTGTTTTATTTCCGTTGTTCGTTAGCATCTTGTAGGTGTTCCGGGGGAAAAATGTTTAATGACACCCTCCTCCCCTCTTCGGCCGTCCCCGCGGCGAGTAGCGGGCAGCAGGCGGCGCCGGCTCTGCCCAGAAGCCACACCCCTCGGAGGGAGAGGGCGCGGGAGCCAGGCTATTGTTGTGGTCGAGATTCCTTCCGAAACGGAAAGCCCGGAATTAGGGTATAGCGGCTCTAATCTGTGCGGGGCTCACCCACGGCCGGCGGAGGGGGGCTCCTCCTGTGGTGCCGGGCGTTACAGACCCCAGCCTGAGCCCCTCCCTCTCTCTGAACTCTCCACCTCCCACCGAACCCCCGTCCCCTGCCCTGAGGCCCCACCTCTCCTCTAAGCCCCCTTCTCTCATTGAGCCTGCCTTTCCTCGGTGTCCCCATCGCCTCCCTGCACCCATCTCCTCACAGAAACCCCTCTCTTCCCTGCACCCCCTCTTCTCTCTAAGCCCTCTTGAGCACCGGCCCCCCTTCCCTCTCAGCAGCCGCCTTCCCTAGCCTCTTGCCCTCACTGAGACCCGGGCTCCTGCCGTCCCCTTAGCCTATTGCTCTCACCATCCCTCCCTCAACGATACGGCCCCCCCCCCCGACCCTGCCCTCTACAGCCTCCCCTCCCTCCCATCCCACCCCCATCAGAAATCCCCTCCAGACCCAGATCTGATGCCCCCTCCTCTTTGAAAGCTTCCCACCCCAGCCCGGGCAGAACAGATGCCCCCCATGTGCCCTGCTTTGTTCAGCTTTGTAACAGCAGCGCTGCTCACACTTGAGCTGTGATCAGTCCTTCACACTTCTGTTCCCCCCACCCCTGCAGCAGGGTGAGCTCCCTGAGAGCAAAAGCCAGGTCTGACCCATCTGCTTGCACAGGGCAGTGTTCAAAACGACTTGGTGATGTGGCTGAGAGTGAGACTGTGGGATTAGAAAAAAAGACTTAGGCCGTCAGTGTCGGGGAAGGCGCTAGAGGGCGGGACCTGAGAAGCCAAGACTCCTGAAATTTACAAGCACCTGACGCACCAGGTGCTTTCTCAGGCACCACTTCTTTGTGCCACACAAAAGCTGGTCTTGCTCTCATTTTACACAGAAGGAAACTCAGAGAGGTTAAGTTCTTGCCTGAGGCCACAGAGCCAGTGACTGACTGACCAGGATTAGAATCAGAGGCACCGAGGTGTGGTTGCCTGTGGTGAGGGGGCAGTAGCTGGCTGGTGAGGGAAGTGACACATTTCTCCTCTGCGACAGTGTGGATCTGGGGCCTGAGGCTGGAGCTGAAGGGTCTCCCGACCTGTCCTCATCACTCCTGACACTGACCAGAGATGTGTCCCCATCCTCCCACCACCCTCTCCTGGAAGGAGCCAGTTCTGACTCAGCCATTCCCATCTACCCTCATCCTCAAGGTGATCCGGGAATGAGCTCGGAAATAGGAAGGAAACATCCCTCGGATTTGGCCTCCCCCCTCAACAAAGGTCCTGGCTCTAGGGCCAGAAGGAGTCACTTTAAGGCTCTCCCTGGGGACCCATGACCAGAAAGACAGATGATCCGATTCAAGTCAAGTGTGACCAAGCGACAGGCAGGGCAGGCAGCTGGATCTCTCATGATCTCCTCCACCTCCCACCTCTTTCAGGGCTGACTCCTTCAGGGCTCTCTCAGCCGAGAGCCAATCCATTCAAACCTCGCCCCCACGACTCTGCTCTCCAGGACGGTAGTATGTGTCTATTGACATCCTGGGATAGGGTACCGTCACCCCTCAGACTGGGAGCTCCTGAAAGCAGGGCTCTTTGACCAGTCCCCACCCCCAGACTCCTGAGGGCAGGGCTGTGTCTGGCCCTTCTGACTGGGGACTCCCAGGGCTGGGGCTGTGTCTCCCTACTCTGAGCACTCCTGAGGGGAGGTGGGCTCACTTTTAGTCACCCTCATCGGACTGGGGGCTACCCCAGGGCAGCACCTGCGTTGCACTCTGAATCCCCCTCTTTCTGTAGCCCAGTATCTGTCTGGAGCTGAGAAGGAGGCCCCGGCCTGCCCTGCCACCCAACCCGGATGCTCCTTTAAGACCAAAGGGATGGGGGTTGTATAAGAGTCAGACACAACAGCCCCATCCTCCCCCTCCTTCACAGGCCAGGTTTCCTGCCATTGACAGCATCCCAGCTGGGCCCTGCCCGGCCTCATGCTTAACCCCTTCATGACCAGATCTCAGGGCTACTGGCCTGCACCTGCAACCTTCATCTATAAAATTAGGAAAATAATTGGGTTGTTTTGAGGATTAAATGTGTTAATCATTGTGTGAAGTACTCAGAACAGTGCCCTAGGATATATTAGTCTCTCAATAAAAATTAATTGTTCTTCCTAACTGTGTGAGCTTGAGTGAGTCATTTCACGTATCTGAGCCTCAGTCTCTTTAGCAGTCAAATGGAGAAAATAACAAACCTACTTCCGAAACATAGTCCTGGGGATGAATTGTGATCATGTATACGGGAGCATTTTGTAGAGTGCTGTAACAACACAATATGGAACTATCTATCATGAACAACAAAAAAATACTCCCTCTAACTAGGTAATAAAAATCTCTTACCAGGAGATGGGCCTTCTGGTTTTCAGACTTATTACCTTACTTGACAGGCAGAGGGTGCATTGGAAAGAGTGGATTTGGGGTTGGAATTAAGTACCCCCCTTTAATCCTGTTTCCTTACCCATAAAGTGGGGTGGTCACTCCTGCTGGGTCCTCTGTTTAGGGTCCTTGGGAGGGACAAAGGAGATCAGAGAGCACAGGTGTGAATGTGCTTTGCAAACATTAAAAAGTGCTAGAAGGGAGGGAAAGGGATTTGTGAAAAGTGGCCATGGGGTGGTGGTGCAAGAACCGCTTGGCAAGGACATTGGTCGTTGAGCTCTGGGTACTGCAGAGTTTACCCACTGGGGAGAGAAGAGGGGCTCTCTTGGAACCAGCATTGTGGAGCCAGGGCTCCCCCTGAAGACATGAGGTGTCAAATAAGCTGTGCTAGCTCTAGAATTTCCCAATGGGGGCAGAGAAGGAAGGGGGTCCTTTACCCAGGCTTGGCCCCAGAATCATCCCTTCATCACCCTCTTCCCAGACAATCCCATTTGCCATCAGAGGACCTTGAGCAGAGGCAGCTCCAATGGGCTCCCTTGTGACCTTCATGACAAGACTTGCTGGGAGGGGCTCACCCGGCACATCTGCAGCACCACTGCCCCCCGCCTTTAGGTTGCAGATTCCTGGCCTCACCCCTCGGGAGAGCAAGCTTGACACCATCCACACACCTGGACCAGGACAGGTCTAAACCTGCTACAGAGGGAAAAAGCTGGTTAACTAGAACGCTGCGCCTTCTCATCTGAATGAGGATGACCTGCCAAGGCCCAGCAGAGGGGGCTGACCCCACGTGAATCGCATGTCCCCACCCCAGGCTCTGGAGGAGGCTTGGGAATCAGGAGACCTTGTGTGGGGTGCTGGCTGTGCCCCAAGCTCACTGTGCCTCTGTGCAAATCACTTAACCTGTCAGGGACCGTATGACCATCTATAAAGTAAAGGAGCTGGACGTGGTCCAAAGGTCCTCTCCAGCACTGAGACTGTGACCAGGAAGGAGTTAACAGAGGCCAGGCTCCAGGTCAGGAAGGCAAGGGTTAACCTGGGGGGGTGGAGGCTCTCTTGGCTTTTCCTGTGTAGAGTGAGGTTTGGCTGCCACCAAAGTTACTTCCAGTCCCTGCTGTCCCTCCTGCCTTCAGTCTGGACCTGCCTGGGGACCCTGGCATTCAGCCTCACCATGCAGAGGTGAGTGCATCCTGAGCCCAGGGCTGGGGTGGGAGGGCACCCAGGGACCCAAGGGCAAGGAGGCTGGCACCAAGCCAGTGAGCACAGTCCCCTAGCCTGCATCTGCATCCAAAGCCAAATGCTTGGGCAAAGTTCGGACCACTAACCCCAGTACCGGGAGAGGGTGGGCAAAGGGATGGCGGGCGCAAAGATGTCTGCCAGCCTTCTAGGGTGGAATGTCTGTGGTTGGGCACCAAGGCAGCCCAGAAGGCAGGGAAGAGGCAGTGGACAGCAAACTATTTTGGTCCCTGTGTTTAGGAACTTTTTATAGCCGCCTGCTCAGGGCTCGGAAGAGGAGGGGACGGGAGGGTACCCTTGAGGTCAGACAAGCACAGTGCCCTCCTGGGACCTTGGAATCTGACCTATTGCCAAGTTTAGTCCTTGGGAGGCAGGAAGGAGGGCACTGCCAGGCTTTCCTTGTTGCCTAGTTTCCCAGTCACCAACTACCTATGGACTGACTTGCTAGACCCTAGATGGGTGTGTGTGTGTATGTGTGTGTGTGTATACACACAGGCTGCCCTGGGGTGGGTAGGGTTGGCAGTCTCTGCCCCAAGGCCCCTTACCAAGGCTCCCCTTCCCCCATCCCTGGTAAGTTCTGTTCCTTTGTTGCCTGCAGACCCGAGGTCTCCTCAGCCCCCAGAACTGATGTGTCCCTCTCAGCTGAATGGAGGATGGGGGGAGCAGGGAAACAGGGATGGGGTAGAGTGTACTGAGCCGTGTGGGTGGCCCATTCTGTTACTGCCAGGGGAACTGTCAGCTCTTGATTTACAACCCCTCCGGCCCCCCTTCCCCAGCAGAAGGGAGCTGGATGAGAAGGGTCACGGGGTTTTAGGACGAGGGACCCTGAGGGCAGATTTCTGGGAGCGCAGGTTATTGGGAAGAATTAGTGGAAGGAAATTTTTAGTGAGATAAGGGGCCAATCTCTAGCAGAAAGTGCTTGGTTTTATAGCAGCAGGAATAGAAGCAAAACATAGAGGAAAGTTTTGATAGGCAAGTGAGATACTCATTTGGAACTAGTTCTGGACTGTAAAGCAAAGAGATCTGGGTTCCCATCCTGGGCCCAAACTCTCAGTAAGGCCTGAACAAGCCTCCTCCTCCCTGGGCCAGTTTTCTCTTCTATGAAATGGAAATGCAGAGGTAAACAAGGTATACAGTTGGGCATTGTGGAATTCCCTTCGCAGGGGCACAGAGCAGGTGGCAGGTAGCTGGCTGAAGTGACCTGGTGACCACCTCCCTCTCTTTCCCTGATGGCCCTGCTGGGCCTGGGCAGGGCAGTTGGCTGCAATTACTGGAGGCTCCTACCCTGTGGTTATATCCCTGACCTCTGTGTTTGGGGGCGGGATGGGTGGGTCCTGCTGGAGCCAGCATGTGGCTGGGAAGCCTCCTTGTCTTGGACTCAAAGTTGCTAGGTTGGGAAGAGGTATTTTTTCCGGTTGAGGCTACTGTCGGGAATTGGGCAGGGACCAGCCCCATTTCCTTTTCCAAGTGTCCTGCTTGCTGATGCCTGCTTGGCATGGCCCTGTGGCCAGAATGAGGCACCCTCAAAGGGGCATCTGCTTCTGGGTGGCCAGGGAGCCCCTGCCCATTGTCTCTGAGGGATGGGCGTGGGAGGGATACCTGAGCCTCTGCCCCCTGGGCATGGCACCTGGCTGACTTGGATGGGGGAGGGGTGGCTGGCTGAGCCTATTCCCAGGAATGCCTGCAGGAGAGGGGCAGGGACATTTCCTACTCTCCCCCTGACCATTCCTCTTTCTCCACAGGTCCCAGGAGGCCCCAGCCAATTGCTCTCAGCTCCTCAACTATCTGCCTACCTCCAGTGGCTTATGGGGCACCGTCCTGCCCAGTTCTGCTAAGATGCTCCTGGCCTCTCCCTCCACCCCATCCAGGGGACGGACCCCCAGCGCTGTGGAGAGGCTGGAGGCCGACAAAGCCAAGTATGTCAAGACGCACCAAGTGATAGCGCGACGCCAGGAGCCAGCTCTGCGTGGGGGTCCCGGGCCGCTCACCCCGCACCCCTGCAACGAGCTGGGGCCCCCTCCATCGCCCAGGACGCCCAGACCTGCCCGCCGGGGCAGTGGCAGGCGGCTGCCAAGGCCTGATTCCCTCATATTCTACCGCCAGAAGCGCGAATGCAAGGCTTCAGTGAACAAAGAGAACGCCAAAGGCCAGGGGCTCGTGCGTCGCCTCTTCCTGGGCGCCCCCCGAGACGTCGCTTCAAGCAGCCCAGGCTCAACGGAGCGACCCGCGGCTCCTGGGGGTTGGGCTGCGCCCCAAGATGCCCCAGACGCAGCGGGAAAGCGGGCATTGTGCCCCACGTGCTCGCTGCCCCTGTCGGAGAAGGAGCGCTTCTTCAACTACTGCGGTCTGGAGCGCGCGCTGGTGGAGGTGCTGGGCGCCGAGCGCTTCTCTCCGCAGAGCTGGGGCGCCGACGCCAGCCCCCAGCCCGGAACGTCGCCGCCGCCCGGCTCTGGGGACGCCAGCGACTGGACGTCCAGCGACGGCGGCGCAGAACGCCGGGACCGTGCGGAGTGCGGTGGCTCGGAAGCGGCGGGCTCGGCGCGGGACGGGCGCCCCCAGGTGTCGGTGGTGGAGCGCAACGCGCGCGTCATCCAGTGGCTGTACGGCTGCCAGCGCGCCCGCGGCCCGCCGCGCGAGTCCGAGGTGTGACCGCCGCCGCTCGTGAGCAGGCTCTGGTGGAGTCCGGGGTCCGGGGAAGGGCAAGGGGTGAGCGCGGGGCTGGACCCAGGCACGGGCGGGGACACCCTGCCTCTCACGCGCCGGGTGCTTTTGGGCAAACCCTTCCCTTTTGATCTCGGTTTCCCCTCGTGAACCTTGGGAGGATGGGACAAAAAGATCCCGAAGGCCCTTCCCAGCGCAGGCGGCGGACGGGGAGGGGGCGGCCTCGTGGCCCCTGTGGAGGCCGGGAGGCTAGTGAAGACTGGGCGAGTGAAGACTCGGGTGGGAGATCAGAGAACCTGCTGAATAAAGTCAAAAAGTTATTTAAAGGAGTCGAGAGGCTGGATTACAGAGCAGACGCGCGAGGGTTTTGGAGTGTGGGTTCCAGGCAGACTGTGCCTCTCGGGACCGCAGACACACCCCTCGGTGATCAAAGTATATTTGAAATGGTCACAAAGCGCTTGGCAAAGTTCCTGGCATATAGGAAGTGCTCAATAAACGAAGCCGCTATGACCACCACCGAATTAGTACTAACACTATTATGATCGTCTCCGCCACCGACCCCCTCCAGGAGGGTCCAAATTAGAGCTGGGAGCCAGGAATCGCGCGTTTGGGGAGTTTTGGGGAGGGGTCTGCTCCAGAAATCTGGGGTTCACCAGCCCCTGAAGGCTCCCGTTCCTGGAGCTTTGCTACCCATTTTGGTTACTAGATATGAAGGGCTGAGATGTGGAGGATCCAGAATCGAGGACAATAAAGGACTCTTCAAACCAGGCCTTTGCAACCCGCAGCCTCACATCTTGTCACCGTCTTCCTTTCCCTCAAAGACAAACAAGGTCACCTGTTTCCTCACACGTTCACACCTGTAAGTCTTTGTTCACGGCCTTCTCCCTTTGCCTGGGTTACCTTCCCCTTTCTCTCCACTCATCCTTCTAAGATTACATATACGCATTCTCTCTCAGGAACTCCTGAATTTCCCAGCCGGGGTCATCTCCTCTGAGCTCCCAACTACAGCCTTATTTTTGTGCCTCAACTTGACCCGCTGGTAGTCTGGGTTCTCTTGTTAGTCACTGACCTTTCCCCTAGTACAGGGACAGCCCACGTAGCAAGGCCACAAGAAACGTTTGTCAAATTAAAAGGGGCTGGACAGGGCGGCGGGACTTGTCCTTTAGGGTTCCCCAGATTCCTGGAAAGTTGTACCCTAAATCGAACACAATCTACCCTGATACCTAAGAGGTCTCTGGTCATTTTCTCCTTGTACGTTTGTGGGGGGAGAAGGCGAGGACCACTCCAGCTGGACCCTGCCCTGAGGTTGCCCACCCAAAAGCAGCCTTCCCCGCCGTATGGAAAAAAGCAGGCGGTCACACGAAGTGTCGGGCCAGGGTTTTTTTTTTATCGTGGGAGGGGAGGAGCGGTCGCCCAGTTAGGCCGGCAGACTAGTCGCCCTTGGGCGCAGCTTTCACCCTCATCTCGGCCAGTTTGTGGGTGAGAAAGCCCCACTTGAAGCCGGCTGCGGGATCGGCTTCCCGCGGCTCGGGGCGCTCGGCGGCCTCGTCCCCGGCTTCAGGGTCCCGATCCGGAGTGGGTTCCGCGCCGCTCAGCATGGACGCTGCCGCCGCCTGCTGCTGCTGCTGCTGCTGCTGCTGCTGCTGCTGCTGCTGCTGCTGCCACCTGCTGGCGAACACGTCCCAGAACCCGGTCCCGCGCGTCTCCGCCGCCTCCTGAGAGGAGGGCTGCGCCGCCAGCGGGCTGCAGGAGAGAGGCGGGGTCAGGGGCTGGCCGAGAGGCCCCGGAGAGGACAAAGGACAGGAGGTGGGGTCACGGGACCAGTAGTGGGGCCAGTGGGGCCAGTGGGGCCCGGGTGAGGTCAAGGGCAGGAGGGGCCCGGGAGACTGGCGGCAGGGCCTGGAGGCAAGGGGAGGGCTCAGAGGCATTGGGAAAGGGGGCTGGGGTGGGACAGGGTCAGGGGATTAGGTGAGGGGTCTGGGAAGAGGGGACCGGGATCAGGATCCCTGGGGAGAGAGCTGGGGTCAGGGGTTTAGGGTAGAGGAGAAGGGCGAGGCCAGAGGAGGCGAGCCAGAGGCGCAGGGTCTGGGAAGGTGGAGGAGGAGGAGCCCTGAAAGAGGGGCGGGCGGAAGGATGCGAAGAGACTGTGGGACCCGAATGGGAACGTTAGATCCGGGGAGGGGGCGGGGTCAGACTCTGGGGGCGGTCGTTCCGGAACCCGAGGGCAGAGCCCTGGGGAAGGAGACGGGGCGGGGACAGCGTTCTGGCTCCGGGATGGAGGAAAAGAGGGTCCAGAAAAATGAGGGTCGCTGGGTAGAAGGATGGGTGGAGCGACCCCGAGGGAAGGAGAAAGGCCTAGATCAAAGGCTTACGGGAGAGGGGAACTAGGGAGGTAGCAAGTAGATGTGGGGGAAAGGGCAATCAAGGAGCAGTGATGAGGCTTGAGGTAGGGAGAGGGGGTGAGCGGGAGGGAGAAAAGGAACCCTGGGGCAGGAGAGATGGGTGGGTCAAGGGGAACCTAGGGAAGAAAGGAATAGGGGAATGCCAAAAGGGAAGTGTGACTGGGCTGGAGGAAAGGGCAGAGATGAAGTGTGTGCCAAAATGGAGCTAGGAGGAAGACAAGGCCCCGGATCTGACCCTCTACGCCCCCAGCATCAAAGACCTGCTAAGACAGTGGTTCCTAAACTATTGTCCTCAAGTCTTCAGGGAGCTCGCTGAAAATATAGATACCAGGCCTCAGTCAACACCGGCTGAATCAAAATCTTTGAGGGAGGGTCTGGGAATTTGTGTTTGTCTCAAGTTCCCTGGGAGGATGAGGGTTAGACCAATACTTGGGAACCACTGATCTGAACCACTCGCTGTTCCAAACACCTAAAACTTCTCTCCTGGGTTCCCTTCTTCTAGGGAGATGACCCCTCCCACATGGATGGGGAGAGAGAGCCCGTAATACCTTTTAGCATCTCAATCCCAACAGCTGGTAAATTCCTCCTGAGATCTAACCTAATCTCCCAGATATGCTGATTGGGCCTCTTTCCTGCTGAGAGAAACAGAAACAGCCAGGGGCTGGCCCTCCCCAGTCCTCCGTAGTCAGAAAGACAAACAAACCAGAGGAAAGGACATGAGAGAAGGGGATCCCCAGGCCCATCCCAGACCCCCTCAACACACACACGTACTGGTCAGCACAGGGCTCTGGTGGCAGCAGCTTGTCCTCGTCTTCTTTGTTAAACAGGGACGACATTGTCAGCCAGCCTCTCACCCCAACCCCCTGAACCTGGGAGAGAGGGGCTGGGAGTCAAGGAGGGCCCCCAGCACCACCTCCCAGGACTCCACAGCAGCTTCTGCCAGGCTCCCCAGGGTTGGGGTGGAAGAAGGGAGAACTCACCCGGCGGGCCAGCTGTGACATGGGATTGAAGGCCTCTTCAGCTGGTTCTGCTGCTTCAGACTCCACTAACGCTGGGTTCTCCTTCTGGGACACAAGACCCCTACCCAGCATGAGAGAGGCCCCAGAGGAATATGACTTCCCTCCCCCACTGCTAGCCTGGTACACATAGACCTGGCACCTCCAAACCCCATGGAACAAGACGCACACCTAGGCCCCTGACACCCTCCAAAAATACACGCAGCTGTACCTCTACGCAAATCTACCTGTCACACATTTCCTGTACAGTCAATGCCCGCAGACACCTTTGAGCTCACATACTGCCCACCCACAGACACATGCAAAACATGTGGACAAGGGCTTGCACGCCAGTGTAGACACACACCTGTACAGGAGCGTGCCTCCGCATGGCTACAACTCTTCCCCTGTATGTACACAGATATATGTGCTGTGAGGCACCTACACAAGGACACTTACACAGTTATACCATTCACACCTGTGCACTTCCACAACTGAAGACAGCTGCACGGAGGCCCACTCACAGCACACAGAACCTCTCCACTCATCCAGACACCAAGACACAGATGTTCACACACACCCAAACACACACGCCATACAAACATAGTACCTGCGAATGCCTGCATGCCTCTGTAGACTTCTGCCCCAAAAAACACACCTGAAAACACCTGTAACCAGTTCACACCTGCACACACACCTTAAATGGGGGTTCCACATGGACGCCAATCCCAATACTGACCCACAGACACTTCTACACAGGGCCAGCCCTAGACACCAACCTGTGTAGACAGACACGTGTTCACACTGACATACACACACCCCAGCACTAGTTCCTGCCTCTGCCATGTCTGTTTGTGCAATTGCCATTTATCGCAGCCTCCAGAGGTAAGGCTGTTTTGGAGCCTTTTCAGTTTTTCTTTTTAAACGTCAGAATAAACATGGTCCAAGTATGGCTCTGTTCTGTTGCTGCTACAGTAACCCTCAGTGTACAAGTGCCACTTCCCCTACTTCCCGGGGGCTTGCTTCCTCTCAAGGTGAGTCATCCTGCTTTTGCTCAGCTCTGCCCATTAGAAAGTTGTGTCAAGCTGAGTGTATCTGTGTGGGTACTGTGCATTGGTCCTAAAAGGATCCCTTCCGTGTGGCAGCCCTTGAGATCTTTGGAGACAGTGGCCACTCTTCCAGTGCCCCCCAAGTCTTTTCTTCCTTGGTTTTCTGGAACGTCCTGACTTTCTGACACTGCACCGTGCCGTTGGTCATCCATGAATTGATAGTTGCTTCTGTACAAATCTCTCTTTCTCTCTCTTTCATAGCTAGTCCCTTGCCCTTAGTATCTTTCACTCCTGCTGCCCCTCTGCCCATGCCCCACCCAGCAAGCAGGATACTACCCACCTCCTCTGCCGGGTCCTCCTCAGATTCCCCACTCAGGGTCTGTAGCACTTTGGACTTGTAGGTTTTCCAGAAGGTTTGGTTCATGGCTGCAGGGGAAATGGGCCTGGCACCCAGGCACAGGAAGCACCCAGTGTGTCTGGCTCCAGGAACTTGGTGAGGCTGAGAGCCTGTCCCAGGGATCAGGTGACCTCATTAAAGATGCACCAGCCTCCCCAGATGGCACAGTGCCCAGCAGGTGAACCCGATCCAAAGGAGTCTGTGGTAAGAGCCAGCTTCTGCCACTTCAGCCCCTCGTCTTGACCCATATTCGCCAAGTATAATGAAGACTCCCTCCACAGAAGCCTCCTTCCTGGACCTAGGAGTTCTTGAATTTGATCATTTGGAATGGCTCCAGAAATATTCTCTTCCATTCACGAATTCCATTTACAAAGTCCTTGGGCTCAGGACCCACAGTGGTTCCCCCTGTGACTGTAGCCATACCAGCTGTGCCCTCAACAGGGCTCTGCCCTATGTCTGCACTCAGCCTCTGTGAACTGGAGTGGGAAGGTCCCAAACGCTCCCAGTCGGTGCCATGGGCTTACATTTCACCGCTTTGTCTGGGCTGGAAACTGATTCCTCTCCCCAGGGATGCACGTGCTGGTCTCCCTGTTTCCTGGCAACAGGTTCCAAAGAACCGGAGCCCCTGAATTATTGCTGAGTTCCTCTGGTCAGCCTGGAAGGCACCAGGCTCTGGTGCATGGGAAAAGGCTCTCTGGTCCTCTCCCCACTCTGAGCACACAACACCTGGGCTGTATCTCTCCCTTTGATGCCAGCCCACGCCTGGGAGTCCAGGGCTCAGAGAAGGGGCTCAAAGATGGGAGGTCCTTCTGTGAGCATCTCCTTTTCTTGTGAGAGGAGCCGACCCCTCTTGAGTCTGACAGTACGCCTAAGCACTGTGATCTCTGGGGAGGAACAACTGGGGAGGGGTGAGAAGTGGCGAGGGCTTTCTCAGGGACTAGAGGTATTTCTGTGGGGGCCGGGATCCCAAACTTATTCACTCTCGTTCATTTATTAATTTATTAACATCACAGACATTTTTCAGTGCCTCCCAAAGATGCAGCATCCCCCCCCACACGCGCAACGTGGAGTCTAAGATCTGGGAACCAGGAAGGGGTGATAAGGCCAGAGGACGGTGCTGTGGGCCAGGCGGGGCGGGCAGGGCAGCGGACGGGCCGGCATCCCCCCAGGGCACGCACCACCCTGCCCTTCCAGCGACGGAAGAGGACGCTTGGTGGGGCCCGGCCCCGAGCTCCGTCACTGACATCGACGGCCGCCTGGGGGCGCTCGAGGCGCGGCCCGCGCAAGTGACGTCATCAGAGGCGGTCTGGCTGAGCCTGATCATTCCCAGGGCGTCACAAGGCGTCATTGAGCAGTCCGGAAGCGCCCACACGTGTTCTCCCAGCTCGGCTCTGGGACCCCTAGTCCTGCTGTCACCCGCCATGGGTCGCTCCCGCCGGACGGGCGCGCACCGAGCGCACTCCCTGGCCCGCCAGATGAAGGCGAAGCGGCGGCGGCCGGACCTGGATGAGATTCACCGCGAATTGCGGCTCCAGGTTGCCGCACGGCCCCAGCCAGACCCAAGCGCAGAACCCGATCCCGACCTGCCAGGGGGCGGCCTGCATCGCTGTCTGGCCTGCGCGTGAGTTACGGCCGGGCCCAGTCTGAGGAGGAGAAGGGTCTGCGGGACGGGCCGGGGGTGTGAGATCCGGGTCCCGGGACGCGCAGGGTCTCTTCTCCTGGGACCAGTGGGTCTGCCGGCCTCCCATCCCTTCAAGCCCGGAGCCTAGCATCAGGGAATGAGCTAGGGTCAGGGAAATAGGCGTACCTGAGAGGCATCACCTTCTAACTATCCTCCTTACCCCCCATCCCTACAGGAGGTACTTCATCGATTCTGCCAACCTGAAGACCCACTTCCGATCCAAAGACCACAAGAAAAGGTATGAAGTAGTAAGGAGAGGATTGATGGATGTGTCCCGGGCAGACAGGGCTTGCATCTGGTCAGCTCTCAACTCCTATTCTTTTTCCAGGCTGAAGCAGCTGAGTGTGGAGCCCTACAGTCAGGAAGAAGCAGAGAGGGCAGCGGGTATGGGTTCCTATGTGCCTCCCCAAAGGCTGGCAGTGCCCACAGAAGTATCCACCGCGGTCCCTGAGATGGACACGTCTACCTGACATGGCCTGAGGATGCAAGGCAGAGGAGCTGCCCATGGACAGTGATGCAAGGGCCAGGCTGTGAGAGACTATGCCAGTCTCTTTTGGTTTGGGAAGTAGATGGCCTCTGCCGGGTGCCCTCCCTCCCAATAAAAGAACTGGATAAAGAGAGCTTGCCTCTGACTCACTAACCTCCAGGCCACTCCTCCAAATTCAAGCCCTGTAAGGGTTTCTCTCTACTCCTGTGTACAGGGCCCAGGGTGTTTGCTCCCTACTTGACTCAGCTTTAGAATCTGCATCCTTTCCTTCCCTCAGGGGTTCTAGCATCTGAGCTGAAGCCCCCCATTGCAGCCCAGGTGTGTGGGGAGGATGGGTAGGATCAGGTTTATACTACCTTGCTTCCAATGAGGGCAGGGAGTGACCCCCCCTCAGAAAAGAAGTAGGCTTCTGAGATTGTAGCCCCCGCGAGTCACCTACCCCCCAGGGCCCAGGTGAGAGGCTGCCTACTTCATCATGGAGCCTGTGGCGGCCGCTGCTGCCCCACCATCTTCCAGACAGCATAGCAGGAGCCGCCCAGCCCGAGGATAGCCAGCAGTGCAGCCACGATCCCCACCAGCGGACTCCGGGGCTCTGCCTTCAGGTCCCCGGCTATCTGCATCTGGAGGTGCACAGAGGGTCCACCTGAGGGGTCAGCTGAGACTTCTGGGAAGGTGGGGGGTGGAAAGGGGCTGAGAAGCTACAGCTGCGGCAAGGAGATATGGATACCATTGCTGCCCCAGGGAGATTCCACCCCAATCTCTCTCGCTTCACTGCCTATGTGGGCTATGTGGGCCCTGGCTGCTCAGGCGGCAGGGAACGTGACAGCCTGGCTGCTGGGTATCATCCCAGCCATGGTAGGGGGAGGAAGGGGTCGGTCCCAGAAGCCACCATTTGGGGTGCTTACCTGTAGCACTCGGAAGTAGCCAGGTGTCAGGCGTCGAAATCGCATGGTGGGTGCCGCTAGTCCTCCTGATGTCCTGTGGGATGGAAGCAGGAATGAGGACCAGTGGCGTTCATGGTACCAAGAAGCGGAAATCAGGACAGAGAGGATGCTCACCAGCGTCTGCCTTCCCAGGTCTGGCAGGGGGCGGGGCAGCTAGACCTTTAAATCTGTCCCTTCCCCCTCCTGCCCGCCCTGCCAGCCTTAGGAGCAGCTGTCAGGAGAGATCAGCATCAGGCCTGAGCAGCACCTCCCCCACCCACCAGGGAGTCCAGCCCGGGTAGGCAGGAGAGGCCTTGCCTGGCAGTGTTGAGAAGTCTCAGGCCTGGACCAGGTATGGGAGCGCCTCCCAGCCCTAGTCGTGGCCCTAACCCTACCTCAGACGATTGGATGTCACCAGTCAGCTCTCAGCAAAGGAGGGGTTGGGTGCCTTATTAGCACCCCCTCCGAACAGGAATAGGCCTTTTTCACTTGGTTTCTGTTGGATCAACCACACCTACCTTGGGGGAAGGCACATTCCACCCCTTTCCCCAAGATGGAGTTCCTGTAGGGACTTCCTTACCTCAGCTTGGGGACAATAATAAAAGATCTGCATCTTAAGAAAGCTATCTGAGGGCTTCCCTGGTGGTGCAGTGGTTAAGAATCCGCCTGCCAATGCAGGGGACACGTGTTTGAGCCCTGGTCCGGGAAGATCCCACGTGCCGCAGAGCAACTAAGCCTGTGCACCACGTCTACTGAGCCTGCGCTCTAGAGCCCGCGAGCCACAACTACTGAGCCCGTGTGACACAACTACTGAAGCCCACATGCCTAGAGCCTGTGCGCCGCAACAAGAGAAGCCACCACAATGAGATGCCTGCAAACCGCAACGAAGAGTAGCCCCCGATCGCCGCAACTAGAGAAAGCCTGTGCACAGCAGCAAAGACCCAATGCAGCCAAAAATAAATAATAATAACATTAAAAAAAAAGAAAGCTGTCTGAGGTGTGCTAAAAAATAGTAGCTGACTGGGAGTTCCCTGGTGGCCTAGTGGTTAGGATTCCAGGCTTTCACTGCCATGGCTTGGGTTCAATACCTGGGTCCTGCAAGCCACGTGGTGTGGCCAAAAAAAAAATAGTAGTTGACTGCTGGGCATTATTTGTATGATTTCATTTGGTATTGATTAACTCATAAAAATGGGGGGACAAGCATATTTCCAGAATAGCATGTAGAGTATCTGCATATAGAGAGAATGGAAGAACACCCAGAAAACTTAACAGTGGCCCAAGCTGGGCAACAGGATGGGGACATGCTGGGGAAAGGGCATGTCCTCCTTCCACTTAATGACCTACTGTTATCGCTGAAATTTTTACAGCAAATAGATCCAAAGACCTTTCATAAACTCACAAAACTACCTTCAGAATAGAAGCTGCCGTTTACTGTGCCCCTCACTGCCTATAGCCCTGCCACGTGTTGGGGACCCAGAGTAAAGGCACTGGTGTCGTTGTTAGGACCCCAGTCCTTTACAGGTATCTGAGTACACGTGGTGAGTTCTTGTTGGTTTCTCCCCTACAGGATTGTGAGTTCAGGGAGGGCAGAGGCTGGCAGGCTTCTCCCCTCTATCTTATGCCAGCTCAGGGTAGGTGTTTGATGAAATCAGGATGGTGGAGATAGGTCTGTGTTTATTGGATTTCCCCAGAGTGCCACAGGGAGGCCAGTGTAAGAAGAGGCAAAAACATTAAAGGGGAAAGCACCGAGGAGTGTTAAAGGGATACACACAGTGCAGCATATGAGGACGTGAGGCCAAGGACAAAGCCAGAGAGGCGAGGGCCAAATTGCAAATTGGGAGCCTACTGGTTCACAAATGAGGGAGCAAGTCCTATGGGGACCTGGTGAACTGGAGTCCCCTTGAAAGGAAGCAGCCGACGACGTGCACTCGTGTTTGATGCCACGTGTGAAGGTGGGATGGGGTGAACAGAGCTGGCCAAGTTTCAGAGAACTCAATTTGTATGTGAAATTGTTAAATGATGACAAAACACACACACCACATGGACGTCTGTGGGCCAAATTCAGACTTCAGGTCTCTGGGTGCCAATCAAGATCATGACAGCCTTTGGAGGCCAGGTATTGGGGCGCTGGTAGAGATTCCAAGTTAGGTGACACAAAGGGGGCAGGCCTCCCAGGCCCCTCCCCACGGAATTAAAGCAATAATAACTCATATCTACCTCATATTACAGATTTCAAAATATTTAAAAGACATCCTCACAGAGCTAAGGTCTAGTCACACACCCCCCAGCCCCTGGGTTTTAGAGAGGAAGAAACAGGTTCAGAGAGGTGTAAGGGGTGGGCTCAGTCACATAGCAAGTGGAACTGATTTTTTTTTTTTTTTTTTTGGCTGCCCTGGGTCTTAGTTGAGGCACACGGGATCTTTTATAGTTGCAGCATGTGGAATCTAGTTCCCGGCAGGGATCCAACCCAGGCCCCCTGAATTGGGAGCATGGAGTCTTAACCACTGGACCACCAGGGAAGTCCCGGAACTGATTTTTTTTTAAATTGAGATGTAGTTAATTTACAATGTCTTAGTTTCAGGTGTACAGCAAAGTGATTGTGATATATATATATATATATATGAATACATATTATATATATTTTATTTTTTTCTTTTTTTGGCTGCACCACATGGCATGCGAAACTTCCCTGAGCAGGGATCAAACCCGTGCCCCCTGCAGTGTAAGTGCAGCGTCTTAACCACCACCACCAGGGAAGTCCAAGAATATATATATATTCTCGCATATATATTCAAATTCTTTTCCCTTATAGATTAGCACAAAATATTGAGTATAGTTCCCTGTGCTATATAGTAGGTCCTCGCTGGTTATCTATTTTATACATAACAGTGTGTATGTTCATCTCAAACAAGTGGAACTGATTCTGCCTGATTCCAAAGTCCTGGGAGTCCCCTGGCCTGGGATGACGATAATGATGATGATAACTGCAGACACTTAGTCTGTGTCAGACATTGCTCTAGAGGAAGGCTCTTAACCTGGGCTTCCCAACTCAGGGGGCCTATAAACTTGCATGGCAAAAAAATTATATATTTATTTTCACTAACCTCTAACTAAAATTTACCATTTCCTTCTTTATGGATTGAAATATTAGCAGTATCTGTGGCTTTGTCACCAGTAGAAATCACAGATATTTTCATATCAAATTGTAGTTATCACAAGTATCCCAAAATATCACTTACGCTCATAACGATCTCAAAATGGTGACAGTTATTAACCCACTGCTAAATCACACTGTTTCAGACATTCCTGCAGCATAGCTGCCATTGATGGTGCCCAGTAGAGGGTCAGTGACCAAATGGTGAATGCATCTGCTCTCACATTGGTCACCCAGCTTATCTGTTACTCTCTTGCATCCCCTATCTGTAGGTGTTTGCTGATCAATAAGTGCAAGGAGGTGAGTCAGAGACCACCTCCACAGTTCGGTGTTATTCATGCTGAGTAACAACATGCTGATCATTAGAAAAGGAATTTAATTTGCCAGTCTTGTTATTTAATGCTGATAAATGCATACTACTATATCATAAATTTGTGGGGTTTAATATATTTTGATAACTGTCCTCCTTGTAATCTTCAGCATTTTGCTTTATGCTTTTAAAAGCCTCATTCTAAGAAACTGTCCAGGGTTTCCACCAGATTGCCAAAAGGGTCCACGGTGCAAAACAACAGGGGGCTAAAAACCAGTTCTAAAGGTTGTAGAGCTATTAACACAGGTACTCTGCATAGCAGCCCTCTGAAGTAGGAACTATTATATCCATTTTACAGACAGGGAAAGTGATGCCTGGTGGGTAAGCTTAGCCCTTGGTCACACAGCTAACAAGCTGCCAGGTCAAGATTTGCACCCAGGCTCTGGCTTCCTAACCTCTGCGCTTTGCTGCCGTGCTCACTGCTCACTTTTTGGCCCCTTTTTGAGGCGCCTTGAAGGTCAGGGTCGCACCCTGCCATTTGAGGCCAGTTTTGGGCGGCGATCCCAGGCCAGCTCTGAGGTCCCCTGGGTCACACATCAGTGGCACCACCCCCAGGTCTGGCAGCCCAGCTGCCCTAGGATGCCTGAAGGGCAGGGCAGGAGGTGGACAGGCAGTAGGCCAATGGCTGTCACAGCACCTCACCTAGCCAGCTTTGTGGGCCCAGGTATGCTAGTGGCTCCGCCCCCAGCCCAGCCCAGCCTCTCCCCAGGTCAGAGCTCTGGGAGCGGAAATTCCTGCGCGGGCGAGACGGAGCACGGAGCGGGTGCGGATCCGAGAAGCCGAGCTTGGCCATGGAGCCAGTAGCGACCTGGACCCCCGGGAAGGTGGCGGCTTGGCTGAGAGGTGGGTGGGGCTGGGGCAGTGTCGGGCTTGAGGGGCACTGGGACGGGGAGAGGAAAAGGACAAAGGACGTGCCGAGTCTGTCAGTTGGTTAGTCAGTCAACAAGTATTTACAGAGTGTCTGCCGTGAACCTGGCAGAAGGATAATGGACGTGACCCGGGGGGGGGCCCCCCCGAGGACCCAGAGGAGGTCTCCCATCCCCCCAGAAGCCCAAGAAGCCTCCAGGGTGGCAATGGGGAGGCAGTGGTTGTGTAAGGAACACAGACGGTGTCTCCCCAGCTGCCCGCCCCCACTGTATCTCCTTCATCTTCCCTCTGCCCCAGGGCGCAGTGGGCTCTTATTAAACGTATTTTTCAGAAGCCGAAAACTACACACTGAGCCAGGAAGTGATTTGCTGAGGCTTTGGAATAAGGCCGGTGGGGTGTCTTTTCCCTTCCCCCCACCCCGAAGCTCCCAGTGAGAGCGGAAGCCCCGGCCTGACTGGAGGGGTCAGCACAGCCCCTCCCTAGGCCTCCAGGGGGATGAGCCCAGTTGGGTGGGAAAGGTCCCAGACTGTCAGCCAACTCAGAGAAGCGAAGACCTTCTGACCTGCAGCTGGGAGCCGGGAGGTGAGTCAGGACACTCCTCCTACAGGGAGGAGCCAGAGTGGAGGGGGCTGCCGGAGTCCACTGAGGGCAGGCTCAGGGTGACCAGCCCCGGTGAAAGCAGGGATGCAGGGCTGGCATCAGACTCCCAGACTGAGTTCCAGGCCCAGCCCCTCCACTCACCAGTTCTGTGACCACAAGTCTCAGTTTCCCTATCCATCAAATGGGAAAGGCAACTCTGATCTCATGAAGTGAACCAAATAAGACAACCAGGTTGAGGGCCTGGCACGTGCAGTTCCACATCAGGGTCTGTTGGGAGGGAGGCAGCACAGCACATTTGCTGTGTGCACAGGGAGGTGCTCGAGGGCCCAGAGCCACGGAGCTACAGGTTCACGAACTCCTAGTCAAGTGCTCTTAATGTCACACAGGGAATGAGGGAGAGCTATTGATCACAAAAGACCCTGGCTTGGAATGGCAGGGGTTCCTTCAAAGAGTGAGAAAGCTAACTGTTAACCTCCATTTGTATGTTTTCCCACCTGTGGAATGAGGGTAACAGTATCTCTGCTTTCTAGATTCGGTGAGGATTAAATGTGTTAATATGTATAAAGCCCTTAAATTTTTCCTAACACATAGTAAGCATTCACTAGATATTTTTCTTACTTGTGAGTGTCTACCTTGTAAGAGGCCTGGGCTGGAATGAGAGATGAACACTTGTTTAAGGCCCAGTCCTGGCAGAGCTCGTGATCAAGTAGGAGAGCTTAGTGCTTTGATGCAGGGGTTTGTGGAGGTGCAAGGGGCAGTGAGAGCAGCAGAGGACCCCAACCCAGCCTGGGGAGTTGTGGAAGGCTTCCTGGAAGGAGTAAGATGGAAAAGGACGTGAAGGAGCTGGAAGAGCACTCCAGGCAGAAGGAAGAGCACATCTGAGGACCCTGAGGCAAGACAGCATTCCAAGAGCTGCAGGGAGTTAGTGCTCTGGATCTGAAGTGTTGAGTTTGAGGGGCTGTGCGCCAAGAGATGACTGTAGAGGCAGGTGGTGGCCGGATCATACAGGGCCTTGGGGATCACGGTAAAGAGTCTGGCGATAATAATACGGGGGCTGTTACTGTCTACCATGAACCAAGGCAGCTGGCCAAGTGCTTGACATGTGTCGTGTCATTTAATACACATGATTAGAAGGTAGGCGTTTTTATTTTCCCCATTTTATAGGTGAGGAAACTGAGGCACGGAGTAATTAAGTAATTAAGCTCAGTCGCTGTCACTCAGGTCTCCCTGCCTCCAAAGCCCCATCAAGCATGACTTCAGCAGCATCAGAACACCGGGAGGATTTGTTAATGCAAATTGCTGGGCCCTGCCCCTGAGTTCTGATTCAGCAGATGTGAGAATTCGTTTGTTTTTGTTTTTTTGGCCATGCCGTGTGGCTTGCGGGATTTTCGTTCCCCGACCAGGGATTGAGCCTTGAGCCGGGGCCATGGCAGTGAAAGCCCAGAATCCTAACCATAGTCACCATGCTGTACATTACATCCCCCAAACTGACATAAATAGAAGTTTGTACCTTTGGACCACCTTCACCCATTTCCCCTACCCCCTCCTACCCTGCCTCTGGCAATCATCAATCTGTTCTCTGTGTCTATGAATTTGGGTGTTTGGGATTCCACATGTAAGTGAGATAATACAGTATTTGTCTTTCTCTGATTTATTTCTCTTAGCATAATGCCCTCAAGGTCCATCCATGTTGCTGCAAATGGCAAGATTTCCTTCTTTATGCCTGAATAATATTCCCGTGTGTGTGTGTGCGTGTGTGTGTGTGTGCGTGTGTGTGTGTGTGTGTGTGTGTGTGTGTGGCATCTTCTTTATCCATTCATCTGTCAGTGGGCACTTAGGTTGTTTCCATGTTTTGGCTATTTCTCTTTTTTTTTCTTTTTGGCCATGCCACACGGCTTGTGGGATCTTAGTTCTCCGACCAGGAATTGAACCCGGGCCACAGCTGTGAAAACACTGAGTCCTAACCACTGGACCACCAGGGATTTCCCAGAATTTGTATTTCTAACAAGTTTTCCAGTGAGGCTGCGGCTGCTGGTCTGGGGACCATCCTTTGAGAACCACTGCCCTATATGACCCTACTTCTCAACTCAGTAGGCTTATTTGTGAAATGGGCAGGGCAGAACACTGCCTGGGTCTCAGGGTCATTAGGAGAAGGACTTTTGCACTGACCAGAAAGGCCTTGACACCCCCTGGCTCCCCCATGCTGACCCTCGTTCTTCCACCAGGCCTCGATGATTCCCTGGAGGACTATCACTTTGAGGACTGGGAGCTGCCTGGCAAGTACCTGCTCCAGCTCTGCCCCCGAAGCCTGGAAGCTCTAACTGTGTGGCCTCTGGGCCACCAGGAGCTCATCCTGGAAGGGGTGGAACAGCTCCGGGCCCTGGTGAGTGAATGGCGGCCACACTGGCTGCAGCTTCCACCCACCTTGGGGTGCTGATGGGGGGCTGCCCGCTGCCAGGAATTAACCTGCCCTTCTGTGGTACAGAGCTCCGGGCTACAGTCAGAGAACCTGCAGAGCCTGACAGAGGGGCTGCTGGAGGGGATCCGGGTATTCCAGAGCTTAGTCCAAGGTCGCCTGGGGGGCTGTGCTGAGCCTCCTGCAGATGTCCTCAGCGCGGCCATGGAGCTGGTGCATGAGGCCCGTTCCCTCCTCTTCTGGCTCAACAGGTACTTCGGTCTCCTCCTAGGGTCTGAGTAACTGGTGAGGGGACCCTTCTCATCCTTGGCTTCCTCTGGGACCTGGGAGAGAAAAATAGAGCTTTGCTCTTGTTCAGCTATAGTGGAACTGGGCAAAGAGGTTAATTGGTCTGTGTAGGGGCCCTGGGTTGCCTGGGTTCCCACCCCACCTCCTGCTTGTAATCATGACAGTCACATCAACAGCATTATATAAAGAGCTCTCTACCCCCTTCACTGGCCGCTGCTTGTCCCATAGGTCCCAGCTCTAATGTCACCTCCTCAGGGAAGCCTTTCCTGTTACACACTCTCAGAGCTCCCTACACTTCACAGCAGTAGAAGTTAAATCATTATTGATGTAATTATATGTTTAATGTCTGTCTCCCCAGTGCCTAGAACAGGGCCTGGCATTTATTAGCCACTTGACTAAGGCCTTTAGATGTATCAGTCATCTCCTTTACCCCAAATCAAAACCCATCAGAGTCTCAGATGTGTAGCCGGTGCAGGGTGGTTCAGTGGCTTGACTGTTAAGCTCAGTTCCCTAACCACTGCTCCATCCTTCCCTCTGCCAGGTACCTCTTCTCCCACTTAAATGACTTCTCATCCTGCCAGGAGATTGGGGAATTGTGCGGGGAGCTGGGCCAGGCCTTGCAGGAGGTAGGAGAACCAGAGGCCAGGCTTGGCCCAGGCTGTAGAGACCAAGTCAGGCTAGAGCTTTTTATAACTTGTGAATCAGCACAGGATCAGGTGTGAGAGCCGGAAGAGGCGAGGGCAGAAAGAGAGGAGGCCCGGCCACTGGGTAGGGGGTGATGGGGGCGTGGGAGCTCCTAGCTGGTGAGGGCAGCACAGGAAGTCTGATTCTCAGGAGGGGGTGAAGCAGGGGAGGGCATGTGTGGTGACTTCTGGGGGCCTGGCGTCCGGGGGATGAGACCTTGGGGCGAAAGCTCTAAGGCCATGTAGTTCTGGGAAGGGGGCCAGGGTACGGGACGCCGGGAGGGACTGCAGGAAATCCCCCTGCCCTCAGGCGAAGGCAGTGCGCCCTGCTCAGGGCAGGCCCCTGCTCTCTCACTCTGCTTCCAGGACTGTCCAGCGGCTGAGAAGGAGAGCAAAGTCTTGAGGATTGTGAGTCTGGGGGGTGAGTGGGGTGTGGGGATGGGGTGGGACGGGGCTCAGGCTAGACATCCTGCTCTCCATCCGCCAGAGCAGCCACGTGGCCGGGATCTGCCACAACATCCTGAGCTGCAGCCCAGAGGAGCTGCTGGAGCAGAAGGCCGTGCTACAGCACGTGCCGCTGGACGATCCTTCGGTGAGCCCTGACCCCTCAACTCTCACCCCTAACCCCTCAGCAGCCTTGTCTGGGCCCTGAAATCTGGTTCTAGGATCCTATACTGAACCAGAATCCTATACTGTCACAGCTGGAAGGCCCTGTTTTTTTCTTTTTTTGGCCAAACCGCGTGGCATGTGGGATCTTAGTTCCCCCACCAGGGATCAAACTTGCGCCCCCTGCAGTGCAAGCATGGAATCTTAACCACTGGACTTCCAGGGAATTTTTGTACAGATGTTAAAGGCCCAGGGGACTTCCCTGGGGTCTCACCGTCATTCAGCCCCTTCTCCGGTCCTGAGGGGCTGCAGCTGGTGTGGTCTCAGGTGACACATCCCAGCCCTGGGACACGGACCTAGGGGAGAGGGGAGAGGACATGAACTTTTTTGCTTTAATCTTTGACCAGTGGGAAAACCGGAGGCCCCAGCCCTGCCCTGTCCCGCTCCTGTCCCTGAGGTATGAGATTCTTCAGGAAAGTTGCTGAGAATCTCATACCTCAGAAGTCTGCAACCTGCTCCCCTCAGCCCTTAGGGGAGGAAGAGGCAGAGCCCAGAGAGGTGCAGTGGTGAGCCCAAAGTCACATGACAAGTCGAGCGGTGCCAAGCTGAGGCCAGCTCTCTCCCCCATTCCACTCACCTGTGAGTCCTGGTGCCTAGCAGGCGTCCTGGTCCGGCGGTCCCCACACCCTTAGTGACTGCAGCCTCTGCCCTGCAGGGCCTGGAGATCTACACCACCAGCAACTGCCTGCACTTTGTGTCTCGAGTGGGCACCCAGGTGAGGCTCCTATACCCTTCTCAGGCGCCCACCCCCGTGGCCCTCCAACCTGCCAGCCAAGCCTGCTTCCAGCCCCATGAGGGTGCACTCTCTGAATCCCACCCCCCACCAGGTCCCCACTGATTCCCGGCTGCAGATCCTGCCTGGAGACGAGATTGTCCAGATCAATGAGCAAGTGGTGGTGAGGGGAGGGGAGGAGCGTGGTGGGAGGAAGGGGGTCCTGAGTAGAACTCAGGTTAGTGGGTGGAGAGGTTCCCTTGGGGAGACCAGGGCTGTGGGAGCTGCCTTCCGTGAAGCCAACCAGCTCACACAGGTCAGAGGGGCTCGTGGAGGCTTCCTGGAGGAGGACAAGGTGAGGCTGAGGGAGTGCTCCGAGGCCGAGGGCTGTCGGGTTGTCTCAGAGCCTCCTGCCCAGTTCAGTCCCGCCCAGCATCCCTGCCCTGCCCTCTGCCCTGTCCCCCAGGTGGGCTGGCCCCATAAAAACGTGGTGAGGGAGCTGCTCCGGGAGCCAGACGGGGTCAGCTTAGTGCTGAAGAAGGTCCCAGTGCCGGAGACACCCTCACAGGTACCTGCTGCCCACCCCTGCCCCCAGTCTGCTTTCAGACCCCTGTCTGTCGCCAGCTCCATCACCTGTTTCTGATTATTCCTCAGACCCCTCCTCAGGCCCCAGGCCCCCCACGCCCAGTGAGCCCATCGCTGGCTTTGGCCCTGCCGTCTCCCAGGTGACAGGCTCGGGCCCCGGGTAGGTCTTGGCCCCAGGTAGGTCTTGGCAGGTGGGCCATGGCTCACCTCATCTCTCCCTGATCTCTCCAGGGCCCCATCGGAAGATGTCTTCACCTCCGACCTGACTTCAAACCCAAGTCCAGGACCCAGCCCTGCTGCCTGGACAGGTAATTTCAAAGTCCCACCAGTCAGCAGATGCCCTGGACAAGGCATGTGGGCTGCCTGACCCTGGACTCTTACACCCCCACCCTACCACTGGGCCCGGTTCTGAGCTCAGGGACACTCCCTCTCTCTCCTCCCTCCCTGACAGCCTCGACCTCCCTTGACCCGGAGCCCCTGCCTAGCCCCCATGCACCCTCAGCCATACTCCTAGCTGGGGTAGCAGATGCTCCAGAGCCCCCAGAACACCCTGACAAGGTAAGCTCTGGGGCTTAGCAAGGAGGGGTCTGTGGCTTTGTACCCATATGCTTCTCTAACCTCCTGTGGTCCTTTCAGAGTCCTGTCCCTGGCCGCAAGAAATCAAAAGGTATGAAATGCACCTGACGGGGTGCCCTTCAAGTCTTTACAGTGCTGGGCAAGCTCTTACAAGTCTTTACAGTGCTGGGCAAGACCCGCCCCCGCTACCAACACACACTTCACACACAGCCTCTCCTAGAAACAGCTCTGTTTCTGGGGTCAGACAGACCTATGCTCCCAGCCTGGGCCTCTCGCCAGCTCTGTGACTTTGGACAAACAGCTTGTCCTCTGATCTTCAGCTTCCCTGTCTCTAAAATGGGAAGAGTCATCCCCACCTCAGAAGTGACACGTGTCACATTCTGAGCCCAGAGCACGGGTTCAGAAATATCAGCTGGGGGTGCTCGTGGGGGGCAAGGGAGCAGGTTGGGGGTCCGGGACACCCCGCCAGCCCCTCACTGACCAGCCGCGCTGTGCTGCTGCAGGCGTGGCGACGCAGCTGAGCCGCCGGCGGGTGTCCTGCCGGGAGCTGGGCCGGCCTGACTGTGACGGCTGGCTCCTGCTGCGTAAGGTGCCCGGGGGCTTCATGGGCCCGCGCTGGCGCCGCGGCTGGTTTGTGCTCAAGGGACACACGCTCTACTGGTACCGCCAGCCCCAGGTGAGACCCCATACACACACAGGTAAGCAAGTGAGTCACCTCAGGGCCTCGGCTCTTGTCCCTCCTCCACGGTCCACTCCCATCTGTGGTCGCAGGTGTGCCCCAGTGTTCCTATGTGTAAAACGGGGACAGTCTTCAGAGAGAACTGAGCCGATGTATGTATAAAAGCGGTCTGGAAAAGGTATCACAGGCCGGGTAGAATCTCTTTGGTTCCACCTGCCTTTCCTTCCTCTTCTGTTAATCTGTTCATCCTAGCTATGGGCCGTTCAAGCAATTGTTTATTCATTCAACTAACATTCAAGGTGCCTACTGTACACCCCAGCTCTGGGCTGGGCCCTGGGACACAGGGAAGAATTGGACCGTTTCCGTTACTCAGGCCAGTGGGGAGAGGGATGAATACAGACTCAGGGACAATATGGGAACACATACTATGATGGCAGAAGAGCCAGGGGTGGGTGGGAACCCAGCAAAGGTGGCTAGTCCACCTGAAGAGTGGTGAAGGCTTCCTGAAAAATCAATGCCTGAGGGTTAGTCGGATGGAAAGGAGAAAGAAGGCCAGGCAGGGAAAGGAGCAAAGCAGCTTTGTCTGTGCCTGTGATGGAGCAAATGCAGGAGGGGGCTCCTCTTCCTTGATTGTTTCTCTGGATATCTTTGGCTCCCCTTGCCAGGCTCAGAGGCACCCCTTGGTCACACCTCCTGACCCCAGCCCAGCTTCCTGCCCTGAGCTCTGGGCACTGAGAGATGAGCGGTTAGAGAGCCCAGGAAATGCCCTCTCCCCTCCCCCACCCTCAGGAGCCTGACTGAGCCTTGAGGGTATTGGGGCTTCAAGCTGACCCTCACACTGTGATCTCCCCAGGATGAGAAGGCTGAGGGCCTCATCAATGTCTCCAACTACAGTCTGGAAAGTGGACAAGATCAGAAGAAAAAATAGTTAAGTCCTGAGGTGTGACAGGCTGGGGGTGGGGAGAGAAAGGGAGAGGTAGGTGACAGGAGGGGTGGGTGGGGGCGGCAGGTAGCTGGGATGCCCCGTCCAGCCTCTCTGTGTTCTGGATGGGCACCCCCAGGTGAGTGAGGCCCCTCTGCTCCCTGGCAGTGTGTTCCAGCTCACCCATAACGTGTACAAACCCTTCATCTTCGCTGCTGATACCCTGACGGACCTGAGCATGTGAGTGCCACCCCCTTCACCTCCACAGCTTGCATGGGCGTGCCCGGGGGTCTGGGCTCAGGAGCCTGGATTCAGAGCCCAGCTCTCTGACAGGGCTCATCAAGACACTCACTCCTCTAAGCCACAGTTTCATCTTCTCTAAAATGGACTAGTAAGAATTCCTATCTCTCAGAGTTGCTCTGAGGATTAAATTAGAAGATGATACAGGCGAAAGCCTCGGGCGTACAGTAAGTGGAAACTCCCTGAGACCCATTTGCCCCTCCACAGGTGGGTGCGCCATCTCATAACCTGCATTTCCAAGTACCGGTCTCCAGGCCGTGCCCCCTTGCCCCGAGAGGAAGGTGGGTGCCTCACAGGGCTGGGTCTCTCCCTGAGCCTCTGCCTTCCCTGGGATGGGGGCTGGGAGCTCAATTCCCCCGAGCCCACCTCCTGGCCTGCCCAAACCCTGTGAAGCTGAGTGGGTTCCCCAGCCACTCTTGTCCACCCCAGACTGCTACAGTGAGACGGAAGCAGAAGACCCCGACGATGAGGCTGGATCCTGCTCAGCCTCGGTGAGTGGGAGCTGGCGCGGGGTGAAGAGCAGGGCGTGGAACTCAGACTGATACCCTTCTCTCCTTCCACCCTGCCCCCAGCCCAGCCCGGCCCAAGCTGGGAGTTCCCTCCACGGAGACACATCACCTGTGGCCGCCCTCACGCAGGGCAGCCCACGGACCTCCTTCGGCTCTCCGACAGGTGCCAAGCCAAGCCGGGGGGGCGGGGGTGCTGGGAGCCGAGATGGAGGGCTGGGGGCAGGCACACGCTCACCCTGCTTCCCCTCCCACAGACAGCAGCGAAGGGGCCCTGGAAGGAATGGTACGGGGGCTGAGGCTGGGTGGCGTGTCCTTCCTGGGCAGGCCGCAGCCCCTCACTCACGAGCAATGGCGGAGCTCTTTCATGCGGCGCAACCGAGACCCCCAGCTGAATGAGCGAGCGCACCGCGTGCGGGCGCTGCAGAGCACGCTCAAGGTCGGCGGGCGCAGGGCACCATTAGGGGCTGGGCTCGGGGGCGGGCACAGGGCACCATTAAGGGCTGGGCTCGGGGCTTTCGGCTCGGTTCCTGGCCCTCAGCCCTGGGCTCTGCTGTGGACTGGGCTGAGTTCTAGGTTCCTGGAACCAGGCTCTCGATTTGAGGATGGGGGCCGGACCGGGCCAGGTGCTGGGTTCTAGGCCACTGGACTCCAGAGCTAGCTCTGGACTCAGGCTCTGCTCGCTCCCCGGGTGATCATGGCCCTAACCCCTACACCTCTTCCAGGCAAAGCTGCAGGAGCTGCAGGCCCTGGAGGAGGTGCTAGGCGACCCCGAGCTCACTGGGGAGAAATTCCGCAGGTGGAAGGAGCAGAACCAGGAGCTCTACTCAGAGGGCCTGGGGGCCTGCGGAGTGGAGCGGGCTGAGGGCAGCTCCCAAGTCCCGAACTCTGACTCCAGGGAACCGTCTTCCCACCCCCCACCCTCTCAGCCTGAGGAGCACTCCTGCCTCTGCCCCCTGACCCCAGAGAGTGACCTCTGACCTCCTGACTTATAACTGGCCAGTACCCTAGTTCCTGACCTCTGGCCTTGAGGACCACCTCTGACACATCTAGGACAGAGCATCCCTGCATTCTGTTCCAGTTTGGAAGTAGTGCTTGTCCATGGTTCTGTCCCAAGCTGACTGCCTCTGCCTGAGCTGCTGCCATTTCTGCTCCTCCCTCCCCTGGAGTGGGGTGAAGTGAAGTGAGCTTTGTGCCAAGGAAGGAGCAAGAGGCAGGCCGAAAGAACTCTCTCCTACCCTGTGCTCTGTGGGGTCACAGACCTGCCCCCTCCGCCCCGCAGCACTTCATTTGCCAAGCCATTCTGTATGGGCGTTCTTCACTTTACCCAGGAGATGCTTTTCAACTAAATAAAGTCAGTTTCTTTAACAGAAATCTACATGTGCCTTTGACTTCTGTATTAGAATCTGGAATCTGTTTCCCGGAGGGGACTGGGATGAAAGCTGTCAGAGGGGGGGTGAGTGCTTTTGGTAACTAGCCCACTGTGTGGCCCACCAGCCTGGGCTCTGTACCTGAAGCCCCATGCCTTCCAGGGTGGTGGGGACTTCTACCCATGCCCATCTCTCCCCAGCCCTTCAGAGGCCGGAGTGCTCTCCTGCCCCATCTCCAGGGGCGAAAGGTGAAAAATAAGAGACCAGCCTTTCACTCTACAGCTGGGGAAACGTACCTTCCCTGGAAAGGCGGCCAGGGCTGCAGCCCTGGAGACTGGAGTGGTGGGATGGGGTAGCTGGTGGGCAGGGTTGCAGGCTGAGGTCTGCTAGGAGGAGGACCACAGAACGAAACACCTTTCTCCTCTTCTCTCCTTAGCCCAGTCCCACCTCCAGCTCCTAGATACAGAGCAGGGACCCGCCCCTGTGTCTCCATCCAGGCTGCACAGGAGACCTGACCTGCTCTTATCAGCCTCTGACCTCTGACCCCACCCAGCCCCTTGGTGTCCGTGGCCTCCTCTGTGGCATACTGAGGGGAGTCAGTGGGAAGAGCTTCTCTTGGTGTGAGAATTCCTTGGTGGAATGCGGACAGGTGGAGGTCACAGAAGCCTCTATGATATCACCGAAGGGGGGCAGGACAGCTTGGAATAAAGTTTCTTTGAGGAGTGGGAGGGACACTGAGCAACTATGGCGCATAACCAGAGGACCTGGTGGCAGCACTGGACTGACACCACCTATATCAATCCTTTGAACCGCATGGTAGGTGGTACCTGCCTGGCTGCACTGCCCAAGCTGGGCATCCTGGGGCGGGACGGGGCACTGGAGGACCATACTGAGTCCGGAAGGGCAGTGGCTGCACTGATGGGCCCTCTCCTCGCCCTTGCAGAGGGCCGCTCACGAGCCCTACTTCCGGCCAGAGGAGCAAGTGCTCGTCAACCGCCGAGATATCACTAGCAGTAAGGTAAGGCCGAGGCCGGGCCTGCAGCCTGTTGGGGGGTCTGCAGCAATCCTCACCCCCACAGTGACCCTTGTGCAGCTGTGTCTATGGGGCAACCGGCCCTCAGAATACCTCTGCCCCTTCTGCCTTCTAAATGTCCCAGCTGTGATCCCTGCAGTGACCGCCCCTGCCATGGTATGTTAGTAACCACCCGGCAGTGCCCCTACAGGAGCCCCTATATAATGACAGCCACTCCCCAGCAGAGACCCCAAAAGAGTCTCCCTTACAATGACCCCTACAAAGACCACCCAGCAGTGACCCGCTTTTAGTGGCCATTTAGGTAGTGACCTCTACATTGAGGCCCCCGTTCCATGATCCCTTCTCAGGCAACTTCTTTCCCAAGAGTGGCCCCCAAGGGTCCCTATTCACTGAGAGCAAACTTCCAGGCAGAGGCCTCCTACGGTGACACCTGCCTGAAGGAAGGTCCCCCACCCTCTCCCAGGATGCCTGGGACATGCAGGAGTTCATCACTCGCATGTATGTCAAGGAGCTGCTCCGACACCCGGCCTTCCACCTGCTGCTGGCCGTGCTGCTGGTGGTCAATGCCATCACCATTGCTCTCCGCACCAACTCCGTTCTTGACCAGGTGGGACTCCAGCCTGACCTCTGACCCACTGATCTAACAGGGGCCTGGGCAAGTCACTTCCCTCTCGGGGCCTCAGGCTCCTCATCTGTTCATGATGGTTGGATTGGATGCTCTTCAAGGGCCTGTCAGTGCTGACTTTCTTAAAGATCAAGGAAGACTTCGTGGTAGGGGGGACCCAGCTTTGAGAAAGGCATTGGATTTGCAGAGGAAGGACAACAGAAAAATGGTGTGAGCAGAGGCAGGCAAATGGGTGCCTTGTGGGGAAGGGTATCCCATTTTAATCAATAGCCACTAAGTGAGAATCACTCTGTACCAGATACTGCACTCAGTGCCAGGTACGGACACAACAGACCCAGTTCTGTCTCAGATAGACAGACATATCATTCCAAATGCCTGGGTGTCACAGAGTATGTGGAAGCTCAGAGGAGGCATTGACCCTAATCTGGGGGTCAGGGAAGGCTTCCTGGAGAAAAGGACATTTAAGCAGAGAGCAAAGAATGAATAGGAGTTGGCCAGGCAGAGAGAGGTGGAGAAGAGTGTCTTGGGCAGAACAAACAGCATGGAAGTGAGTTCTGTGTGTCCAGCTTGAAGTCTGCTATGGCTTGGGTCTTACCCTTGATGTTTTAATTTCTTACAAGGAGTCTACCACATACGTGGATTGTGCTATTGAAAATCAATATCTTTAAAATGTCCAGTGTGGTGACTGATGAGTTCAGAGGGGTGGTCAGCAGCAGATCACACAGGGTCTCGTTAAAGAGGATGGGTTTTATCCTATGTCATTGGAAAGCCAAAGTTTATTTTATTTTACTTTACTTTTATTTTTTTAATTGAAGTATAGTTGATTAACAATGTTGAGTTAATTTCTGCTGTACAGCAAAGTGATTCAGTTATATATATATATATATATATATATATATATATACATTTTTTTTTGCGGTACGCGGGCGTCTCACTGCTGTGGCCTTTCCCGCTGCGGAGCACAGGCTTCGGACGCGCAGGCCCAGCGGCCATGGCTCACGGACCCAGCCACTCCGTGGCATGTGGGATCTTCCCGGACCGGGGCACGAACCCACGTCCCCTGCATTGGCAGGCGGACTCCCAACGACTGCACCACCAGGGAAGCCCTATACATTCTTTTTTTATATTCTTTTCCATTGTGGTTTATCATAGGATATTGACTGTGGTTTATCATAGGATATTGTATAGTTCCCTGTGCTATACAGTAGGACTTGTTGTTTATCCAGGAAAGCCAGGGTTTAAAGTATGGCAACATGAGAGTGACTGGCATCTAGGTGGATGGTTGCCGAAGCTCAAGGAATGGATGAGGTTGCCTGGAGAGAGTGTTGAGCGAGAAGAGGACCAAGACAGAGCTCTGAGGAGAGCCTCCAAGTAGAGGGCAGAAAATAGAGGAGGAGATGCCAAAGGATGCTGAGGGGGAGTGGCCAGAGGAGTGGGAGGAACCCCAGGAGAGCGCATTACCAAGGGAGCAGGCACAGGGTCAGATGTGGCTAGGAGACAAGGCAAGGAAAGGACTATGAAGCATCCCTTGTTTAGCTCTTGTGACCTTGACACAAGCTGCCTGTGATGTGGTGGAGGCAGAAACCCAATTGCCAAGGTTTGCAGAATGCATAGACTACAGGGCAGATCAAAACCCATCAATGGCTCATGAAATGAGTTCAGAGTGTAGATAGCAGCATTTTGAAGTAGAATGAAATAAAATGAAAAAGAATGAAGTAGAAATTGTGGTGGGGGAGAGGGAGAGAAAGCATTATGGTGTAAAATGTAAAATATATGTCTTTGAGTCCCAGTCAAAAATGCTAAAATCCCTGATATAGGATATGTGCCCATGAAGGTCAAATCCTAGAGACTTGTGAATGCCAGACTGGTTTTGAACCTCACCCTGCAGGCCATAGGGGGCCATGGAAGCTTTGTGGGTGGAGAAGGCAACTCTGATTTAGCCACAGATGTGCATGTCTTGGAGAAGGCAGGGGGACTGTTTAGGAAGCTCTTTGAATAAATAGTAAGGAGAGCCTATTGCCACCAGTGGCCAGTGGGGTAGAGCTGAAGGGAAAGATGAAGGGAAAGAAAGCCCTTCCTTTTTGTAGGCAGATGTCCCTGGCCCATGATGCCCTTTGGGAATTTGGAACAGGCTGGAAGCCCATAAACTTTAGCTCCCATCTGAGTTTCAGAAGCTCTGCCCAGAGAATTCCCTGGTGGTCCAGTGGTTAGGACTCCGTGCTTCCACTGCAGGGGGCCTGGGTTCGATCCCTGGTCAGGGAACTAAGATCCCGCATGCTGCGTGGTGTGGCCAAAAAAAAAAAAAGAAGAAGAAACTCTGCCCAGCCTCGCACTGGCTGGTGGATGGGGTTGGTGGCAAGGTGTGGGGAGCAAGAGGCTTGAAGCACTGAGTCTGTGGGTCATGGAGGTGAGGAAAGGGAGGAGTCCAGGTGACTTTGGTAACTGCCAGGGTGGAGTTGGGGGCTGGGAGCTGTTCATGTCCCAAACTATATCAGAGTCACAGCTTAACAGGAGATTGCGTGAACATGAGTTGGGTTTTAAACAGAACTCAAAGTCATGGATCCATCCATCAATCCGTCCACCCAGGAACATGTCTTGGACCCGTGAGTAGGGGGATACCCAGGAGCTTGGTCAGGCCTGGCTGGGGGGATTTGGGAGCTGGAGCAGCAGGAGTGGTTGGGACAATCAGAGAAGCAAGGATGGGGCTTGGTGTCCTCCATCTCAAGGGCCAGGTCTTTTCCTCCCAATCCTGGAGTCTGTTCTGCCTTTCTCCACCTCCCTTTTCCTACTCTAGAGGTTAAGAACAAGGGTTTGTAGTCAGACAACAGTCTTTATCATTAACTGTCTGACCTTGGGCACCTCTCTGAGGTTCCCATCATGTGCAAGATGGAAATTAAACCTACTTCACAGGAGGATGGTGATGGTAACATGAAATAATACATTTGTGGTCTTAGCACGGTGCCTAGCACGTACATGGAAGGGTGCTCTAAAGGGAGCTACAAAGATGCTGATGAAGAGCAGTAAGAATCTGGGCTTCCCCTCCCCTGAAGACATGCTCTCTCCCTGGTCTTGCCACCCCCTACTCACCTCTCTGCCCTTCCTTTTCTCTATCTTCCATGTAGAAACACTATGAGTTGTTCTCTACCATAGATGACATTGTGCTGACTATCCTTATCTGTGAACTTCTCCTCGGATGGTTAAATGGCTTCTGGATTTTCTGGAAGGTGAGATCCTGGGCCCTCCCTGCCATCACATCTATTCCTCCTTAGGAACAGCACCCCACCCCATCCCCATCCCCATCCACCTGGCCCTGCAAGGTGCACAGGGGGAGGGGTGTGTGTGCATGTGTGTGCATGTGTGCTCATGCAGAAGGAGAAACTAACTACTTCTGAGATGTCTGTGATGTGGCAGAAAGTAATTTGTACTAGAAGTGCAGCCTCCCGGGGTTCCAGTTCCTGACCCAGCCTTCCCTAGTTCTGCAATCCTGGGCAAACCTTGATTTCCTTATCAGAGAAATACAGTTGAGAGTATCCACCTTAATTTACAGGGTTCAAGAACAGGGGTCAGTAAAGATTTTCTGTAAAGGGTGTTGACCTTAAGAATAAAACAGTTATTTTACCAGCAAAAAAGGGTTTATCTGGGAATAGCAGAGGAATCGCAAATCAGGACTAGCAAACGACAGCATAAGCCATAGACTAGTCCAATAAACAATTGAGAGGAACGTTATTTTATAGAGAAAAAGGAGGAAGTTGGGAAGGGTTGTTTTGAACCAAAATCTACTGGCGAAAAGTGAGAGTTCAGGGTGATGATGGTCTCTCATTGGCTGAGTTGCTGGAATAGTTGATTTCTTGCAGGAGATGCAATGTACATCTTTTCCTGTTGGGGCCTGTAATTGATGCTTCTTTCCCCTTTGGGATTTTTCTGTTCAAGTCTGTAATTGACAATTGTTCCTGTAATTGACATCTAGTGATACTGCGTGAGAGCTCCCCCTTTTGGCCTCCCAATTCCATTGTAGTGAGGTTTCCCTTTATTAATTTTCACAAGGGCCAGATAAATATTTTAAGCTTTGTGGACCATACAGTCTCTGTTGCAAACACTCACTTCTGCTGTGAGAGCACAAAAGCAGCCATAGACAGTACATAGACAAATGAGCATGGCTATGTTCCAAATCAGTTTTATTTGTGAATACTAAAATTTGAAATTTATGTAATTTTCACATGTCACAAAACATAAAACCAAAAAAAAAAAAAATATATATATATATATAAACCATTCTAAACCTGAGGGTCTTTAAAAAGAGGGGCTGCTGGTCAATTTGGCCCTTGGGCTATAGTTTGCCTACCCCTCTTCTGGAGGGTATCAAAAAGCTGTCTGGGTGGGAACAGATCTTAACATTACATAAAATGAGACAAAGACTCAAATTCTTTGTTTCAATAGGACTTATAGAGTTAAGGGATTTCTGGAGTCAAGGGATTTATCTTGCCTTTGGGCATGTGCAAGAAGAGGCTTTAAAAAGAAACACCTATCAGATTTTTATACCTTTCATAAAAAGGAATCATCATTTAAATACCTTTACCAGGAAAACCAATTAGAATTACAAGCTTTCCAGGGGTTAGAGGTGTCACTTCATAGAACACAGAATGTAGAACCTAGAACAATATTTCTGAAGTCCAGATTTTTTTTTTTAATACATTTATTTATTTATTTATTGGCTGTGTTGGGTCTTCGTTGCTGCACACGGGCTTTCTCTAGTTGCGGCGAGCAGGGGCTACTCTTCGTTGCGGTGCACAGGCTTCTCATTGCGGTGGCTCCTCTTGTTGCAGAGCACGGGCTCTAGAGCACAGGCTCAGCAGTTGTGGTGAACAGGCTTCGTTGCTCCGCGGCATGTGGGATCTTCCCAGAGCAGGGCTCGAACCCGTGTCCCCTACATTGGCAGGCAGATTCTTAACCACTGTGCCACCAGGGAAGCCCCAGATGTCTTAAAGAATGCTTTGTGAAAACAACACTTGGGAGGATGTTTATTAACAGAAAATAGAATAGGATGGTGCATATTTACATGTCTCCACACTGGAGAGAATAGGTACCGTCCTTTTTGTGAACATTTCAATGCACCACTTTTTCAGAACTAGCTCTAGGTTACAGGCAGACATCTGTTGCATGAGAGAGAACATTTCTTCCTTCCTGTAGACGTGAGATTTCTTTTGCTACCGGCCAGGGTTCTTGGCCTCCTTAATTAATAGAAACTGATCAGAGGCCAGACAAGAAATTCAGGCAAGGCTTTATTGGGGCCCCTGCTGCAGCAGGGGGGAGAGAGAACAAGTAACAAGTTCCCTTGTCCACTCTCTTCAGAGGGGGGATGAGCTTGTGGCTTGGGTGGTTTGCCCACCCCTTTGGTGATGTGTGCAAGGGGCATGCACAGTACCCTGCTTTTGATCCCAACCCCCTACCTTTGCTCCCTGCTCTTCAGAAGTGGCATTTGGACCTTTTGTATCGTTTTGTCCATAATTTGCCCCAGCTGCTCATGCGTGCAGTTATTTTTAGTCCCTTATAGTTTCTTTGTATTTTGTTGCTCCAGGAGTCTTGTATCAGGTGCAGGCACTGCAGCCAAGGGTCCCAGGTCCCAGCCTGTCTCACTTTTAGCAGCACTTAGGAAGGCCTGCACTTTCAAGGGGCCTGCACTTTCAAAGCTAAGCTCTGTTTCATTAACACAAGAGAACTGGAGCAAGCTTGAGAATCTTCTGTTCTTCCAAGCCACTCTGCTTGTCCTCTCAAGGGCAAGATTTCTCAGCCTCGGCACAGTTGACATGTTGGCCTGGATAATTCTTTGTTGTTGGGGGACTGTCCTGTGCATTGTTTAGCAGCATTCCTGGCCTCTACCCATTAGATGCCATTAGCACCCTCCTACCTGTGACAATCAAGGATGTCCCCAGACATTGCCAGATGTCCTCTGGAAGGCAAAACCACCCTCCAGAACTAATGGCTGAGAACTAATGTCCCAAACCCTAACATTCATCTGAGGCTAGCCTCCCAGGGCCAAAAGCCAGGGCTTGTTAGAGGCCCTCTGCTGTCTCCTTCCCCACCCCCAACCCCTCCCCTGGTCCCAGTGTACAAGGACTGCTCCCTGTTGAATGGGTAGATGGAAAGGGAGAATGCAGGGGAGGGAGGAAAGTCTGCAAGTTAATATCTCAAATATTACCCAGGCACGTGGGGCTCCCCAGAGTTTTGCCCCTAGTGCCCCCTTTTCCGTGGCCCTTGTGTGGCTCCTCCCTCTCCTTACCGCCATAGCCTATTAATTACTATTTCACCACCTAAATATTTCTCAGATTTCTTGCTGCCTCTGCATCTCTGCTATCCCTGTTCTAGCTCTTACCTTGTCTTCTCTCACCAGGATGTTGCTATGGCTTCCTGTGTACCCCACCTGCCATCAAAGTAATTTTCTGAAGGCCCAAGACAAAGTACCTTAAACTACTCGAGTGGCTCCCTATTGTTTCTAGGATCAGGGCTAAATGCCTCACTGTGCTTAAGGCCTTCCATGATGTGGCTCTTGCTTGCTTTTGCAGCCTCATCACTCCTGGCTTTACCCTTGGGTATTCCAGCTACATCAAGCTGCTTGTAGTGGCATTCCCCAACACACACTTTCAAGTGCATGCACACACACACATACACATACACACTGCTGTTTCTCACCTCATGCCCATGCTGACCCCTAGTCTATAAAATCTCTTTGCCACTTACTCACTTGCTTTCCTCCTACTTACAGCTTAAGACTCTTGCAGATGTTTTCTCTTCCAGGAAGTCTTCCTGTCTCTCCCAGGCTAGGTTAGTTGTTGCTCTGTCTCCCTAATGCTTTGTACTCACCTCTCACCTGGAGTTAAAACTTACTGTCTGGGGCTTCCCTGGTGGCGCAGTGGTTGAGAGTCCACCTGCCGATGCAGGGGACAGGGGTTCGTGCCCCAGTCCGGGAAGATCCCACATGCCGCGGAGCGGCTGGGCCCGTGTGCCATGGCCGCTGGGCCTGCGTGTCCAGAGCCTGTGCTCCGCAATGGGAGGGGCCACAACAGTGAGAGGCCCGCGTACCGCAAAAAAAAAAAAAAATTACTGTCTATCCACCTCCCTCAAAATAGTCTGTGAGCCAAGCAGGGCGAAATCCTGTATCTTCAGGATCTGATTTGAGGTGTGGCATATAGTAGGAGCTTAATACTGAATGGATAGAGGGATGGATCTGTAGACAGGCAGACTTGTGTCTCCTTGTGTATGTTTAGGCACCGACACTTTGAATGTGAAACACAAGGAGGGCTTGTGTTTATTGGACTGCCTAATAAATTTAAGAACTTTTTCTCCATTAAAAATCATTTTCTTTTTGAATATTCAATGCAGCTACATAGGGCTTCCCTGGTGGCGCAGTGGTTGAGAGTCTGCCTGCCAATGCAGGGGACATGGGTTCGAGCCCTGGTCTGGGAAGATCCCACATGCTGCGGAGCAACTAGGCCCGTGAGCCACAACTACTGAGCCTGCGCGTCTGGAGCTTGTGCTCCGCAACAAGAGAGCCCGTGATAGTGAGAGGCCCGCGCACCGCGATGAAGAGTGGCCCTGGCTTGCCACAACTAGAGAAAGCCCTCACACAGAAACAAAGACCCAACACAGCCATAAATAAATAAATAAATAAAATTAAAAACAAAAAAAAGTTCTCTTAATGCAGCTACATATTGGTCAAAACTGTATTGAGAGACTGTCATATAGAATGAAGTAAGTCAGAAAGAAAAAAACAAATATCATATATTAACACATATATGTGGAATCTAGAAAAATGGTATAAATGAACTTATTTGCAAAGCAGAAATAGAGTCACGGACGTAGAGAACAAACGAATGGATACCAAGGGGGGAAGCGGGGGTGGGATGGATTGGGAGATTGGGATTGACATATATACACTACTATGTATAAAACAGATAACTAATGAGAACAGACTGTATGGCACAGGGAACTCTACTCGGTGCTCTGTGGTGACCTAAATGTGAAGGAAATCCAAGGAAGAGGGGATATATGTGTACGTGTGGCTGATTCACTTTGCTGTACAGCAGAAACCAACACAATACTGTAAAGCGACTATACTACAATTAAAAAAAAAAAAAGACTGTACTGAAAGGCACACACAGAATTCTTGTTCCCACTCCTGACCTTTCTTCCCTTTCCCTCACCCCCACCCTCTTCAGATAATCTTCGTTATTTATAATCTCGTTTATCCTCCTAGTGTTTATTTTGCAATCATAAGCAAATATGTACATATTTTTAGTCTTCCCTTTCCTAACAGTAGCATACTGTAAACACTGTTCTGCACTTTCCTTTTTGTCACTTAATGGATCTTTCTGTATCAGTACATGGAGACCTTTCTTATTATCCTATACTCCACTGAATGTGCAGTAGTTTATTCAACCAGTGTCCCAATTGCTGAACACTTTGGTTATTTTCAGCCTTCTACAAATGCCATTTTGTACTTGTACTAGAGTTTGTGTGGGTCGGATTTCGAGAAGTGGGATCACTGGTCAAAGGTAAATGCGGATTGTTTATTAGAGCAAATTCTCCTCTGTAGTGGTTGTGCTCAAATTTGTCATACACATGAGCTTCCTTCCTCCATCCCCATTCTAAAAGAGTTTGTGCCATATTGGACAAAGGGCTTGCAAAATGTGCCTTTCTTCTGCAGTGAGAGTTAGTTCACCTCTGACCTGGCTATTGAAGCACTGTTCCTTAATGTTTTAATCAGTATTTATTTTCATTTTATTGTTAATTGTAGTGTGTGTCACACAAAGCTGGAGCATCCAAACACTCTCAGGTCACCTAACTGCAGGGCAAGGCCATTGTCAGCAGCGCAGTAGCCAAGGTGGGCGCTCAGCTTAGGAACTGGCTGTGTATATATGAGAGACTCCACTGTGTGCTTCAGACACTGCACTTGGCTATTGACACATGTATGAGACAGCGAGCGCATGCATGTTTTGTGGCGTGTTTGGGGCGACAGCAGGATGAGTAACAGCAGTGGATGGCAGATGACTGGCCCTGCTTCGAGAGGACCACTGAGTCCCCCATCCTTGGGGTATACGGAGGGCAGACCCAGGATGAACCCATGGGCTGGACCTGACAGACCCTGCTGGGGCTGGCCCACCCCCCAGGACGGCTGGAACATCCTCAACTTCCTTATCATCTTTATCTTGCTCCTGGGGTTCTTCGTTAATGAACTCAGTGCCATCTCTATCACCTACACCCTCAGGTAAGCTGGGAACTCTGAGAAAAGGAGGGACCTGTCTGGACCCTGGGAAAGAGAGGAAGGGGTTTTTACCAGGTGGGGATCAGCTCTGCCTTTCTGGGCAGGTGGGGGGATGGTGAGGAGGAGGGGTCTGGGAAGGGCCGAGGGGCACCCCTGAGAGGCTCTGCCACAGGGCACTTCGTCTGGTGCACGTGTGCATGGCAGTGGAGCCCCTGGCCCGGATCATCCGTGTCATCCTGCAGTCAGTGCCCGACATGGCCTACATCATGGCGCTCATCCTCTTCTTCATGCTGGTCAGTGCCCTCCCCTGCCCCCGGCTACTCCCCTTCCCTGAACAGGCCCCTAGGTCCCTGGGGATACAGGGTGTCTGGAGAAGAGGAGAGGCTATGGGCCTGAAGCCCTGTGACTCCCCTGGCAGCTCATTTGCATGGCCTGTCCCTAAGGCCCTCTGGTGAAGTCCGGGCGGGTCTCTGGTCTCTCTGGCAGGTGTTCTCAGTATTCGGGGTCACTCTCTTTGGTGCATTCGTGCCCATGCATTTCCAGAACATGCAGGTTGCCCTGTATACCCTCTTCATCTGCATCACCCAGGATGGCTGGGTGGACATCTACAGTAACTTTCAGTGAGTGCCCATGGGGCTTCCAGGGGAGGTGGGTGGGGCCCAGTCCAGGCAAGCTAGCCAGGGAGGGGCTGGGTTCCCAGGGGCAAAAAACTGACTGGGGAGGGAGACGCGCACGGCTCCAGGGCTTGGGATGAGGATGGCACAGCAGGAGGGGGATGCCTGGGGCTTTAAACTGGAGAAAAGCAGGCTCCCTGGAGCTGAGGGCTCTGGGTTTGCAGTCTACTTGAAGAGTCATTCCCAATGAAACTCCACCCATTCAAGGTCCCACTGCAGGCTATTCAGGGAGATTTCCCCCATTATGCTCAGCAGCTGGGCAGCTAGGCCTTGGGCAAGGGAGCAGGTCTGTGGTTGCATCTAGCGCTCCAAGGCAGCCTCCCAGCCCCCACTGGAGCCCACCAAACTGCCTGGACTCCTGAGAACTTAGGGTCTCATTTATTCATTCTGAGACCCACTGCCCAGGGTCATTATTGGCCACAGATGGCTGCCTGGGTTCTGTTCTTTACCTCTTTCCCATTAAGCCTAAACTCTATTTGTTTCCAGTCCCCTCCAGGGAGTGGGTCCCCCTGACTGATTTTCTTTTTATCTCCTTCGTGTGAGAGTAGAAGCCCAGTTGGTAAAGGGGCTTCTGCACTCATTACCCATTATGATGTAGGCAGTAGAAAAATCATGGAGTGTGCAATAAAGGTGGCCTGGGGTTCTGAGTCTGCTCCACTGCACTAGCCATGCAGCCGTCTGAGCCTCCGTTTCCTCATCTGTCAACTGGGGATTAAAATACATTATTAATCATGTCATGGATTGCTGTGAGAATTAGTAGAGACTGGCACTGTGTGCACACACATGCACACACACGCATAGCAAGAGAGAGAAAACTATTATTTGGGAAAATATTTTATGGGAGATTTATAATAGGTATTAACAGTGGGTGGGATTTTTTTTCCTGTATATTTTCCTTCTGATCTTTCTACAATGAGCTTGAATTACTTTTTATAATAAGAACGACATGACTAAAGAATATAACCAATAGATTAAACTCGGTAATGCTGACGTACAAATCCCCACCTTGCAGGGCTGGCTTGAGGACCGCCCACTGTCTGGCAGTACAGCTGGCGCTCAGTAAAGAGCAGCTGCGGGAACAAT